>NW_010190153.1:2883-39487 GCF_000695765.1 Mesitornis unicolor
TGCGGCCCTGCCACAGCAGCCCAAAAAGCCTGGATCTCTCCCAGGACCTCATGTAGGAGCCCAGGTTTATCTGCTGCTCTTGTGGCACTCATGGGATGGAAGGACACATTCTGTTCCCTGCCTTTCTGGCATCCCAGTCTGCCCAAAATGCTCCATGCCTTTGCTCACCCCTAGGGCTCTGTGAATCACAGAATCACCGAATATCAGGAGTTGGAAGGGACCTTGAAAGCTCACCCAGTCCAACCCCCCCTGCCAGAGCAGGATCACCAGACCAGGTCACACAGGAACACGTCCAGGGGTTTTGAATGTCTGCAGAGAAGGAGACTCCACAACCTCTCTGGGCAGCCTGGGCCATTCTTTGTAACCCTCACAGTGAAAAAGTTTTTTCTTACGTTCACATGGAACTTCCTATGCTCCAGCTTGTGGCATTTAATGCTCCTCTTCCTGCTCCTCATCCTTCTTCTGGGAACAGGCCTCTGGGTTGCTCTGGTTTGCATCAGGGCTCGGAGGCTGAGCCAGCTGGGAGTGAGGAGCTGGCTGGAGGCTGCCGCCTCCTCCTCCCGCTCTGAGGGAGCATGCAAGGCTCTGCCCTGCGGCCGGGGCCTGGCGGGAATGGGGAAGGGCTCCAGGGGCAGATGGCACTGGGGAGAAGAGTGGGAGTGCCCAGGCTGGGGGAGATCGGCCGGGCGCTCATGGCTGAGATGTTCCTAGGAGCCACCACTGCCACCAAGGATCGGTTTGGGGGCAGAAGGGTGGGTAGCGGCTCGGGCTGGTGCTCTGCACCTTCCCTTCCCCCTTCCCCTCCCCTCCCCACTGTGTCCTCTGTCCCTGGGAGCACAAAGCCGCCATGCAGAGGTTGCCCCAATGCCCTACCCATCACTTCTCCTCAAAAGCCAGTTAGGTTTCCCCAGGGACAAAGTTTTGCCATCAGAAAGTGTGGACTTGATGAAAAATCAGGGAGCAAATAATAACCAGTAAAGCGGCTTACCTCAGTCTGGGTGACACAGCCTCTGTCCTTCAGACCTTCCTGGGCATTTGGCTTATGTCAGTAGAGAAAGGCTAAGGCTGGCGTGGGGCTGAACCAAAATTGTTGTGTTGGTTTGTTTTTTCCCCTTGAAAGTGTTGTGCAGCATCAAATTTTATACTTTAACATTTTGTTCCAATCTGGATGAAACCTGGTGAGTGAGGTGACGAGATTTCCTGTGAAACAGGGATTCTGGGTCCGCGTCCAACCCTAATCCCATGGTTTACTTGAAAGCTGCCGGCCCCTGCTCCAAGCTTGGACTTGATGCTCCAGAGAGGGAAGCGCTGCATCTCACGTGTTGCTGGGAGGAATCATGGCTCATGGCCAGGGCAGACGCCCCTTCACCCCCCTCGTGTCCCCTCGGGACTTGGCCAGGTCGTGCATGCCCTGGGGGGGTCCTGCTCCCCGCAGATCCAGGCTGCACCATCCTTGTTGGGCACCTTTCCACCCACCCGGACCCCGGCCTCGATGAGGACTGGTGTGAGAAGCCACCCCAGCTGCATTTCCACGCTCAGTTGCTTTGTTTGTGGCAGGTGAGAAGGATGGAGGGGCCAGGCGACTGTGCCCCCCGTGGTCTCCGTAGGGAGCCTCCCCACCATTCTGGGCAGCTCATGGCACCGTACAGCCCACCTTAACTGACCATGTGTTTATGAGTGTGTCTGTGGTACTTGGAGCTACAGCTGGTGGTTGTGTTGCTCCAGCCGCCCAGCAACACGGTGTCTATTAAACTAAACTATTAAACTAAAATAAGACTGTTTTGAGAGCTGAAACCAAGGAGAAGTGGAGCAGCTTGGTTGCTGCAGCAAGACCATGGCTTTCAAACTAAATCCTGAGGCCATACATTGAAGCATTTTGACTGGGGGAGGACTGGCTTTTTGGAGATTTTTTTTTTTCCTCCCAAATTCTTTTCCCATGGGGAAAATCCTCCCATGAGGATTTGGTCCTTGAACCAAATCATTGCAACTGTCTCCTGGCCTGGGGGGAACAGGGATCTCATGAAAGCATACCCGGGGGTGTCTGCCCACCTATCGCACACCCCTACCCCACGGGGGCCCTGGGGGGGTGGTGCCAGGCCGTGGCCTGCCCCCAGGAAGGGTCCGGTGTGCGACTGGGGAGAAAAACCCAGGGACTTGCAGGAAGCTCTGCAGCATCGATGGGGATGGAAAAATCCCAGGGATCTGCCCTTTCTCCAAGAAGACATCTGAGCTGGGAGGTGTTTTTCTTTCCATCCAGTCAGCATGGCTGCTTGGAAATTTCCTGTGCCAGCTCCCAGCTGTAATGTTTTCTTAACGCAATGACCTGTCTGGCAAAGCCCTGAAAAACGATCCACCAATTAGTGACTTACATCTTCCCTGTAATTCCACCTCATTAGCCTTTATTAAAAAGAAATAAATTTTAAAAATAGTAACAAAAAAGAGCCAGTCTCCAGGAGCACTTTGCAGAATCCTCCCAGTTTCTCACCGACGTTTCCCCTTCACTCTCCTCCCACCGGGGTACTGATGCAGTACACGCTGGCCCACAACCCCACAGCTGGGCCATGGGTAGCCCTGTGGCTCCTGACGCCCCCAGGTGATGTTTCTGGGCTGGCCCATCCCTCCAGCACTGTGTCCAATCCCCACACCACACAGCCCACCGAGGGGACCTGGGGTCCCTTGGGGCATCTGCCTTGCTGGCTGTAAAGAGGCGGGTCTGAGAAAGCCCTCGCGGTCCATGCGGGTGCTCCAAGCTCCCTTGCACCATGACACAGGGCTTTTCTGCCTCTTTTAGGGGCTCCCCCCCTGCTGGTGGAGGGCCCTGGGGCTCTGGTGATGGAGGGAATGCTGACTTAGCGGCTGAAAAGGCTTACTTGGCGATGTGAGAAAATGCTGGCACAGCATTTTATTTCAAATGTTGCCCCAGCAGGTTGGAAAAAACGTTGCTCAGCAGTCTGCAAAATCATCAGCTCATGGGGCTGAAAAACACTGAGCTGCTTGCAACCCCAGGCAGCCGAGCCACGCACAGACCAGTTCCACCCCATCCTAATTCTCCAAGGATGCTGCTACAGCATCGCACCCAAGTCCCAGGTTTGAGGGGCAAAGATGCCCTGGTTTTCCCTTGCCAGCCCAAGCCCTTTGGGTGGCCACTGTAGGGCTACCCCACACAACTGAATCTTCTCCCCAGCTGCTCCCAAGAACTCGACGGGAAAAATGCAAAGTACAGGGAATGTGCAGCTGCAGACCTGCACGGTAAATCCTGGGGCTGTGGGCGAGGGGCTGGGACCCTCCTGCTGCACCTGCGGCTGAAACGGGAGAGGACAGGCAATGCCACCTGCAAACTCTCTGAATTTTCAGCAGCCCCAGTGCCTGGTGCTCATGAAACCAAGTGGCGATTTCCCAAACTCCTGCAAAATTAAGGATGTAAGGGAAGCGAGCCAGCCGAGCTGGGGCCTTCAGAAGGCTGCTCAAATGCCGCAGCCCCCCCGTCTCACCAGGAGCAGCGACAGCGAACGTGGTTTTCCCTGACGGCAGAGGAAGCAACGAGGCATGCAAGAACACTGCTGATGGCTCCTGCTCCCTCTGAAGACGCTGTAGAAGGGACGGAGGAAAGGCTCCATTAAGGAGCACACGTGTGCTACGTGTATTCCTCCTTCTCAGCCGCAAGAGTGAACTGGACCTCTGCGAGGCTTGTTTTAAAGCCTCTATTAAAGATGATGTTTATGGCCCCAGCCAGGACACAAACACAGCTACCACCACACAGCCCAACCACGCTGCAGTTCTGAATTTATTAGAAACAGCTGTCAGTACATCCTTCTAAAACATTACATGTCAATGTGCTTTATTGCAATTCTTTTATTGCAGTTTTTTGATCTAGAGCAAGTAGGCCCAGGATGCGTAGTGTCTGGGATTTAAAAGCCCAACCATTGAGTAAAAGAAAGTACAGCAAAATTGTAACACACCTGGTGACAAGTACAGTGTTGCATTACTGAGCTAGAAACTACAGGATGACTTGTCTGAGAACACTAACATACAATTGGTTTCCTTATGAAGCTGTTTTTGTTTTTTAAGTTAAACTACATGAATTCCTTTTTTTTTTTAAATTTTTTTTCATGATTTTTTTCCCCCCCCCGACTACACCATAAACGACAGAAGAACATGTTTTACACAAATAATAAACAAGAGTACCAAAGTTACATGCTGGAATTCATCTGGAAAACAAAATAATTCAACAGCTTCTGGAGAAGCAGGTTCTTAACAGGTGCAGTTTTTCCCTTAAAGAAAAATCGAAGTCAAAGAAAAGCAGGAACATTAACGCAAAGGTTGTACAAAGGAGTGTGCTGTTATTTCAGCCCTCGATACAAGGTCAAACACCCACTCATGCTTTACGTTGAACCACACCGTATACAAAGAGTCCACTCACGAAGGGACATGTACCAACACCACCCACTGCACAGCAGCTCTGGCCTGGGGGCTCTGGGGTCCACCCAAACGTGCATCGCGCCTCGCGGGAGCACAAGGGGGTCGCTGTCGCTAAACCTCCGCTTGGAACAAACCCAAGCGCTTTGTCCCACAGTAACACCTCGATTCAATCTGGTTTACACCTAAAGTGGCAGCCCCCAAGGAAATCCAGAGTTCAGCATTTCAGAAACGAGTACAAGATGATCACAATAAACTCCTTTTCATTTGACAAAAACAAGCCCAATTCCGCCTAAACGCACGGCAGAACGTGCTAACAGTGACTTCTGTTTTATTCTTAAGGGGCAGTGCCACTTACAGCTAATGCATATAAATGTGTACGTGAATATATTTTACATATATCTATATACATACAGTACAGATACACACACACGCGCGCACACACACAGATGATGCAGACCATTACAATCCCGTGGTGCAATAAACAGCCAGATATACAAAATTAACAGGTTTCATCGAACGTATCTTTGCTGGATGTAGAAGTCACTCACAAAAACAACCCAGACCAAATCCCAACCAGCTGACCCAACACGACTCCCCCACTGCACCCAAGGGGACCCAGGGGCAGCTTGAGGCGGATGCCAGGGGGTGATATTCACCCTCGGACACGGTTTTACATCTTTGGATGCAATCGTTTTCCCAAATAATCCCAAGCCCTTTGCTATGAGCACTCCAAACCTTGGCGAGCGCATGGGTATGGCGCTGGCTGAGTCTGGGGGGAAACATCCTCCCTCCTCGTTTGCCAAGCAGCAAGTCCCAAGGGAAGGCGGTGGAGGGGGGGGTCAAAGCTGCTTTCTCTCGTACAGGCTGATCAACAAGGTGGTTTTTCTGCCAATAAGGGCCTGTTCTCGCTATGTTTTTTTTTGCCTCTGAAGCCCGTATTATAATTATTTAAAGGCAAATCTCAGAACAAATGGTGAGTCTTGTCATAAAATACGGCGAGTCAATGCCAACGGCAATTTTAAAAAGATGCAAATTCTGCATTAACTGTTTGGAGCCAGCCCCAAAGACCAGCATTTCCAGCACTCCCGTCATCTAAACGGTTAACAAGCCAAAGCTCCCCGTCTGCGCCTGTGAACAAACAGGAAGGAGCTGAAAAGATTTCAAGAGAGATTTTTATTCCCTTCCCATTTGGTGGAAAGTATTTCTGCCCACAGAACGCAAGATTCACAAAAATGTTGGACAAACTTCATCTAACCCCATCCAAAGCTACTCCTCACACAGTACTGAACTAGCTGAGCTGCTTCACGACCGAGCCCACGTTTACTTGGGCGAGCAACTCGCTTCCCTCCTCCTGGCCGCACGCGCTGTGCCAAGGGAAGCGAGGGGATCAGCAATGCAAGTTCCTTTCCAATACAGAAAGGGGAGCAAGTCTTAAAGGACTCCTATAAACTTCCTGACTGCCTCCTCGCACGCACAGTTAAGGAGAGCACAACCCATTCCTCCAAAGGGAAGAGCCTGCTCTGGCATCTCCTCTCTCTTTCATGGTTCAAGGCTGAGGTCCTACCTCATGGTCCGTCCACTGCTTCACTGCACTACAACCAGAGGGATGCTTTAGGATGCCACCTCTTCCTCTTCGTTCAAGCTGTTTGCTTTGAACGCTGAATTTGAGCGATCTAACCCTCCTCCCCTCAGAGTAACTTAGTTCTTTGGGAACATTCTGATGTTGCTGTTCCAAAAGTAGAGGTTGCAAATCAACATAAGGAAACTACATGTAAGAAAAGCTGATCTTAAACATGATCTAAACAAAACACCTCCCAACCCATCATAGTGCTTTGTAAAACTGCATTTTGAACCTGTCCTTACCACTCCCGATCCACAAGCAGTACCTGTTTCATGTCTGCACAATGCAGCAAGCATACAAGACTCACTAACATTTCAGATTTTTATTCCCTGTTAGTGTAACAAAAATTAAAAATAAACAGACATTCAAAAACAGAAGCTAAATTGTTCAAGTACCAAATAAGGGGCTTTTCCAAACCTAAGGTGTGTCGCTCCTATAGCAGTTCTGCTGTTTTCAACAGCCACAGCATTCAGTTACTGACACGGCGCCACCCGAGCCTGCAGAGAGCCCAGGATTTGAGGCAACCAGGACCCTCCTCCTTCCCCTGTCCTCCCCAAAACAGCATTAAGTGTCAACATTCACTTCCACAGTTGCCATTACAGTTGCCTGGCTTTGCAAAGGACAAACTCTGATTTTTGCCCTGCTGTGACTTGAAAGGTATGATTAAGTACAAGTTCTTTTCCTGGGAATGGCTTTTGGTCGTGGAAGTCTTGCTTTCACTAGTGTCAGCGAGAAAAGAATCAGGCCCGTCACATTAAATGGAAAACTTCTTGACCATCTGCAACATCGAAAGAGACGAGCGTGGAAAGAGCATTTTATTTTTTGGCATAAGACAGAGGGCTGTACTGGATATAACTCTAGATTGCAACAGTGCGAAGCAGCAACCCAATCTGCTGCTGCTGCAAACTCAAAAATACCCCAAAATACAACCCCCAGATCTAGACCACTCCAGTATCAGAAGGCGGACAATCCCATGACTGCCTCACACACAGTGAAGCACCTGTAGGGACAGCCCTCTGTTCCTCAGTTGGTTCTTTCCATACTAAGATCACTCGTAATGAATAAAGAAACTAATGGGAGAAGATTTGTAACTTTCTAACTTCAAAAACATGGCACTCATGGCTGACACAACGGGGCCACTGGCAACTGTGGAAGCAGACCTGATTTCCATCTATACGAATATAAAATACTGAATCACCCCTGATCCCTGCAAGTATACTTCAAAACAGATTAGAAGAAACTGTGCATATTCGAGTTTCAACATTACCCACCCCATTTAACACTGTGCAAAAGTTATTTAACTCTACATACATATTTAATACAATACAGGTCAATGAGAGCAGTACTCCTCTAGCTGCAGTCCGCTAACAGACGGCTGCTACAACAGTGAGACTATTTCCCCCCTTTCTTCCTGACATTTTGACTCTTGAAACCAAAGCCTTCTTGCATCTTACTGTCTCAAAAGAACTTGAGTTCCTTTGCTTTCCCCTATGTTCACATTTCCTGTATTTGTTTTAGGCTTAGCAGCTGCTTTTCATACACGGGTGTAATCCTGCACCTCGCAGGCCCATTTCTGATTCCTCAGTCACACAACAGCTCCTGGAAGCCGTGGGGTTTTTTTCACAGGCTAAATGCTACTGAGCAAAAGGAATTAGGCCAAGCACAGCGAGTGCAGCAGAAACAAAACCTTGCCCCAGTCACACCAGCTACATGTGCGTGTCAGTTTTATGCCCATTTTCATTTGCCCTACAAGTGCAAAACAGATGCAAAAAGAATCTGTGCAATAGAACATGAGAGTCAAAGGGGAGCAATCGTAGCAGCTGGGACTTCAAGTGCCTAAATCAAACACAAGGAGATACAGCAGCAAAACACAGCCTCAGAGAGGCTTAGTCTGCCAATAGCCTTGATGTGAAGGTTTGGGCAAAGCAGAATTTCAAAGAATGCTTCAAGATGGATTATTGGCTCCGAGTGCATCATTCACAGCAAATACATCAGCTGTGATTAGTGAAGAGATCTCGGAGACCAAGGGGCCAGAATCCCAGCTCACTCACACCACTATAAAGCCAAGCTACCTTCACAGACGCCAATGGAATGACACCGTATTTACCTTGGCAGACCTGGGGCCGGAGCCTGGACCAAGACCTCACAGGATCAGTCAGATTCCACTACAGGGAAACTTCAGACAGTCCCGCTTCACTATCCCGCTGCTGTCAGTACTGTGAGGGTGTGCCAGGATTTATGATCCTGAAAACAAAACCAAGCCCTATCTAAAGTGGGGGCAGATGTGAAACACTTCAGCCAGGTTGTCCCTGTTGCAAGAACTGGGATCAGAAATGTGTGCCCCATCAGCCTCAAACATTAACACTGGAAATAAGAGGAGAGCCCAGTGAGATCACAAAGGCAGAGAATCAGAACTCCTCTCACGCAGGTTTGTCCACAGGCATGAGGAACCTGGCTATTTGAACTCATTTTCCTCATCAGGCACTGGGACTCAGCTCAGCACCAAGGGAACGCTAGACATACACAAGGTGTAAGAACAACAGCTTTACAGCTACCAGATTAGAACTGAAAATTATCCAAGAGGTAGGGCAAGGTTCTTGAAAAAGAAAAATTTGCATGTCCATATACTACTGAGGAATCCTTTTCAGGTTTTCACTAAAAGCAAAGGCTACATCTCGGTTTTCCTTTTCATGGGGAAGTGGGAGAGAAGGGACGCATCGGCACATGCGGGACACTTTGACAAAGCAACTTGCATGAATTTCCTTCTCCTCTCACTCAGTTCTGGTGAAGTTTTGTAGCGTTTCATTTAATTAGATAAGTGGCAACTACAGAATTCTTTGCCTGAGGATTGTGCTCGTGGCTGATTAGAAAGTGCCTGGGATGCGTCAGGGTCATTAGTGCAAAATAAAACATCTCACGAGCACGCCAGGCAACCAGACTACCCTTCCTGCAATGGCTGCCAGCGCTCCAGCCATGTCACTGCCCTGCTTACAAATTCATGACATTCAGCAAAAATAATACTTATAGTGTAAACATTAAACATCAACAACCCTGGCACTACTCCCCAGGCATTACAGGAAAAAAACAACCACATTTGAACAGGAAATCAGCCCCAGGGTCAGAAACGGGTGTAAAGCATTCTCAGACCTGCATGGCTGGCTGCTTCCTGTCCTGCACAATGGGTGCATTGCAAGGGAACGGCTTCCAGTAACATGAACAAAAGTAACTTTCAAGGTTGCACACTGAACAATTGCTTTGCCAGCTGTGCTTTGATGCCAAGTGGTTCAGTTTGCCAAACTTAGCTCTTTTTCATTTTAGAAGCTTAAGGAATGGAAATAAGCTGCTTTGTATACTTTCCAGGGAGGGGATTTATTGGACGATTACTATACTTGATGAAGCCCAGGACTACCCACTCCAGTATTTGACAGCAGCCCTTGCCAAAGGATGGAACCAGACATCCAACAACTGAGGAGTACGGCTCTCTTCCCTTCTCATGTTTTGCATCATGTCCAAAATAACTACAAGGGAATTTACCAGTGTAAAATCTTACTTGGCTGAAGGGGTGTGAGGGTTCAGAACCTCGCTGGCAAGGAACAAATCAGAGGAGATCTATGATTAGGCATGCTTACTTCTATACAGCTGGAAATTACTACACCTTGTGAGAGAATTTGGTACAATAAGCCATCCAGAAGCATTCAAATGTACCTACCTCTCCTATACCAAAAATCAAGCGTTACAAGAGTCTGTCATTGTTCAGCAAGAGAACTGCAACAGGCGAGTGCAAGCTTCATCCTAGTTTACATTCTGAAGCAGAGTATCATTAAAAACTGAAAACAGAATCTCAAGCTGAGGAATGGGAGGAAAGGGGGTGAAGAAAACCGAGGAGTGAGCAATTACATCAGATCAGAGAAATTTAGTGTTTTGAAGCAACATAATGTTTAGCTTTTCCTTTTATTTGTTTCAAGTTTTGGTGTAGAAAGTATGTGCAGATGCTAACGCAACCTTCCCCGTAAGTGCTCAATCTAGCCACGAACAAAGTTTTGGTGTGTTCAATTTGGTTATAAATGTTTCCTTTAAGTGAAGACCTGTAGTGCCATTGAAACCAAAACTTTGTTACTGTTGGCAAAAAAAACATAAAGCAACTTTTCTTTACAAGCATTTTTCCATTTAAATAAAAACCTGAAGCTTTCCCGTAATTCCTTTGGTCTTCTCTCACCAAATTCAATGCTACCTCAAGACAAGCCCTCTTTTGGAAGTTCGGCTGAATCGCAGTGAAGCTGCTAAAATTAACAGAGAAGAACTGCTGTGGTAGAGTTTTCCCCTTAGTTTCTTGGGAGTTTAAGACTGAAAGACATTACTGATGCCTCAACCAGAGGCTTCAAATTGTCTCTACAAGAACAAGACAAAACAAAATCCAACTAGAAGTTCCACTGAAGGTGCCTGGCAAAAAATTATCTCCATAAAACCATGTTTTGCTTCCAGTATTTTTGTATGCGTTGTGTTTGAGTTTATTCCCCTCATAAGGAAACAAAAGTATCAGTGTAAAAGCACAGCTGAGCTTTTAAGGTAGCACCAGGACACCTACACCCAAGTTGCTGTCTTGTTGCTGCTAGGCCTCTTTTTGATTCACATTCACAGAATCACTTCTTGTGCAAAACAAGCAGTCTAAGGAGAAAGAATGCCCTCCAAGTTCTAATAAAAATTGTAGAAAAGAATCCAAGATAGCCAACACTTTCCTCATCCCCAGAATTTATCTGCAGAGAGAGGGGGGCATCTGTGCGTAGACAGGATAGGCAAGCCTGACATTTAGGGAATCGTTGTGTTGGACAAGGGATGTCTGCTGGTAATGAAGAACCAAATCCTTAAGCGTGCTGTACAGATTATACGGTTCTGCGAACCCGTAACCTCTTGGAGTGCTGTAGATCACACAGTGTTTCACTTCTCCATCAGCTCTGCAAGGGAAGGAAACAGAAGAGCTTAACATCAAAGGACAAACCCGAAGTGACAGTCTATTAACAATTAACCAATGCAGCAACCCTGCCAGTCACTGCACTACATAATAGAGGACCCAGCAGATGCAAGTAGAGATTAATATAGTCTGAAGAAACTGCTTCAGGGCATGCCATTAAACACTCCTGCATAATAATCTTCATAAGAGGCCTCTTCTATCCCAGCAGAAGAATTCCCTACTGCACTGTTCTCCAAAATTTTCTTGGAGGAAAAAAAAAAGTCAAGAGCTTAACCAAGACAAGCACTTGCAGTCAGCTAAGACTTTGTGCTCAACTTATCTAGAAAGATACTAAGCAAAGAAGCCAAACCCCCAAAATTCTTAGGACCTACAGAGTATTTCATGAAATGCAGCACTGACATTCAGTGCCCGTTTTTTACTGTTAAGCATGGCATGGGTTCAAGTTGGTTCATTATCTGAAGTCATAGCAACTGAGTCCCTAACTTGGCAAAGCCGTTACTGTAACACAGTGTTTCCAAAGCTGCTAGAAAAACTTACCTGCCAGAAAGATGGAGTGTTGTGTAATCCCTGCACTGGAACCTATTACAGTCCAAGTCACAGGTAGGAACAGGTTATGTCATGTCATCCCTTTGCTAACTTGTAGTATGATACCAACCAAGTGAAAGTATCTGATGAACCCACCACTTCAGTGACTGCGACAGTGTCTTGAACATAACAGATACTACAACCTTCAGTTACCCTGAGGCAATACACCTTCACATATTCATTTCCGACTTGCTCTCAGAAGCAATTAACCTCACGTGAAATGAATCGGTGAAAGCCATTTTGCGCTCCAGAACAGGCTTGAAGGATTTTTAGATAATGGAATCAAAGTATTTCTGACCTCCATTACACCAGCATAAAATGAAGTGAAACAAGAGATCAATGCAAGGCTGTGTGAATGTCAAAAACTACTGATCACAAATAATGCCTCCTGAAGCACCGCCATTATCTTAACCATACAAGCAAAAGCATCTAGAGTTGACTGGGCCTGAAAATGAGAATGGAAGACGTTAAGAGCTTTACAGCCCTGTTTTTCTTCTTCCCATGCGTTCCTTGGCAAGGAAGAATATGAGACAATTTGGCCTTAATTTACTTATGACTGTAGAGCTTTGAGATGGGATACTTCAACATTTTTTACTAGCTACTGTGGTAACTGAAGAGACTGCTAGGACTACAGTTACTGCACATTCGAAGCACATTCTTGTCACAAAGCTTTGCTATGCTGGACTTCATGCAAACATGCAACATGTTCCAATGGGTAGGCCTAGGATAGGCCTGGCTTGTGTTCACCAAAATAAAGAGCTGTGGTAGAGATTTATGAATATAGCAGTTAGAACAAAAAGGAAAATAGACTTACACCACAGAACAGGCGTAACATCCTTTCTTGCTACTCTCTCGAATTAAAAATGCTCCATCAGGTTTCCCACAGAGCAAGTCTTCTGCTTGGATACGGTTGAGATCACCGACAAACCAAGTTTTCTCATCATGATGTGGCAGGTTTTCATCTTCTTCATTCACAAAGTATGTGCTGAAAGAGAGAATAAATTTGTTAACTTAACCAGTGGTCAGTAAAGCAGTTAATAAGCAGAGTCATTTATTTTTGGAGAAATCATTCAGAGAAATAGCAGAACACACCCAAATTGGGAGGTCAGGCTCCTAATAGACTCCTATTAAAGGATTCAACTTAAAACTTAATTGCTCCAACTTTGTTTAATCCTCAATGTTTCAGCAGAGTTGCTGCCTCATGACATAGTTCTCCTAGATAATTTCTCCCTTTTTCTGCAGTCCTTCCTTTTTCTACAGTCCTTACTATGAAACTGGTGTTTCGTATTACCAATCTCCACAAGAGGAAACATTTCTTAATGAAGAACACTTCAGTAAAATCCTATCTATAATGACACTTACTCATCAATATTTTCATTTTTGATCCCCAGCCAGTCGTTTATTCGCTTCTGTCTCACCCCTTTGTGATTGAGCCATCTGCCAGAAGAAGAGAACACATTAATACGTTACTTCAGAGTACATGCACGGGTTTTCCTACCGAGCAAGCTGAAGCTCAGACGCAATGCCCCACAAAGTAGTGTGGAGCTTAGTTTGTTCTCCAGTAGCAAAAGCCATAGAAAGATCACAGATTCCATAAGAGGACTTCCTTGCATCATCTTCTGAGATGCCTCCTTTACTGGACGCAGCAAAAAGGAGCCATGAAGGAACCTCTTAAATGGAGAAACGGGAGGGTAGAGCTGAGGAAGAAGTACTGTACTGTCTCTGCACAGTGCTGTCCAGAAAGGAAGCAGAATACAAATTGTGACAGCTGCCTGTGTCTCTTGGGAAAACAAAATGGATATTGCTACTGACTTCTTCTAACCTTCTAGCACCACCTTCTGAGGTAGTGTGTTCTGCCAGAATCCCAGTGCACCGAGTCCAGCCCAACAACATTAACAGCTGGGTAAGAAAGGTGTCGGTGACATCAAGGGTGGGTGCAAGCCACATCTGCCAAACTTAGCACAAGAAATACTAACCTCTGTTGTATTAGCAGGCACAGATTTTGTGTTTTATCTTATATGTTTTATTTACAGGAGTTGCAGAATGTGCATATAGTTGTGGCAGAGTCTTTAAGTAATAAAGTCATGAAGAGGCCAACCAATTACTCAGACATCCCATACCAGAGAGTGTAGCACCTTAGCACTCACAGGACTTTGGTTATGAAAAGAAAATCAAACTCACATTATCTCAATGGAAGCAGTCATTAATCAGGTTCATCAGAGACACTATTCTGAGGTAGAGGTCAGGCTTACTTACACAAGATACTGATCTCTGATTTTGCGGAGCTGAATTAGGTCAGGCTTGATACTATTCATTTTCTTATCAGTCTCCCTGTTGTCCAGAGCTTGTTTCTTCAAATCTTGTTCCAGGCGCATTTTACTATCATGGATCTCACCCAGGCGTGATTTTAATTTTTCATAGTTCATCATTATCCTGCAAACAAGTGTAATATTTGAGAGATAAAGTCAAACCAGTCTAGAAGGACTGAACCTTACCAGTAGCACTGATACAGGAGTATCACAAGAACTGTTATCTACCATAACAGTAACTCTTCCCTTTGACCATCCCGTCTTAACATGAAAATTACTGTAAGAGTGCCAGAAAAGACTTCCTATCAGAAGGCCTACCACCGTTTTGCATAGTTTGAACCTTCAGTTTACCTTAATATGTATTTTCTTCTAGCAGAGATGCAAGATCAAATTACCCCTAGGGAGGATAAGCTGGAACAGATTCCTCCTTCACTGTCAGAGTCACTTTTTGGTATATCAATTATGCAATCCCACCACAGGTATCAGTACTAGCAAGATTTCAAATGCAGACTTCAATTAGTGATCAAGATCTACCAGGAAGAAACACTGTGCCTTTGCTCAAGATTAGTTAGTTTGTAGGTTTGGTACAACTCCAGAAAACAACATATTTCCCCTGTTAACTGATTTGTGGTGCTTCACTTTGACTGAAATCACATAGAAAGACTGTTACATACAACTGTTTTCAGTCTAAAAATCTCTTTAAGGTTACCCTACCACGACTCGTAAAGCACTGTGTCAAGTTAGGCATTATACCTGGCATTTCTTCAAAGGTCCACATACAGATTTCTCTGCTATTTTCTTCACAGAAGGGCAATTTCAAATGAGGCCCTTACTGAATTTGTTAGATAACCACTATCCACTACCAGGTGGCAGCAATTAAATACTGATCTTCTTTGAAAGTTACTAAAACTGATCGTAACCTACGAGATTCACTAGATCTATGTCCATTTTGTAGTTTACAAGTAAAGATTTTTCTGAATTATACTCTGAGTAAATCCAAATAGAAGTGGGATAAGCAAATGCAAGTATTAATTCCTGATCCTCAGCATAGTATCTTGATTTACTGAATTTAAGAGAGAATAATTCAGAGATCTCCCACCTCTTCTGTCTACAATACAATTCCCTGACAGAAAAGGGCTTTACTGAAGGTTCAGACACCTTGAGAAAATACCGAGTTTACGAATTGTTTTATATGATGCAATATTATATGACAGAATTTCATGGAAGTGTCAATGCAGACACTGGTTCTTCCTTGTAAGCAAACATGACGCGAGAGCCTACCGTTCAATTTCTTTGTCATTCCCCTCCCTGCGAAATCGCTCGATGTATTCTTTGCTGTAGCGCTCCTGCGAGTGGCACTGCTCCTCAAATATCTTAATAGTTTCATTAAATGCTTCAATTGCAGTCCTCTTCATCTGAATTTCCTATGTGAGGAAAGAGGCCTTTGTTCATTATACAGATGACAATGCAAGACTTGATTATGTGCCCTAAATTGACTGAAAGGATGAACTTTTCTCCCCCCGCAAGTCAAAATTTGACTAAATTTAAAACTGATTAATCACATGTCTGACTAGAGAGAGAAGTACAGGGAAGACTTACTCCTTGTAAGTCTACCCTTCTCCATATGATGCTATTAGGCTGCAAACCTCTCAAATATTTTAGTCATATTTTCCATCTTAGTTTGCAGGAAGTCTGCCAGCAAACCTCCTCTGCATATATGAACTATCTTATTTTACAAGAAGCAGTCCAAATACTGTATTCACACTTCCTTAATGTATAATATCTGCATCCGATTTGAACGTGATTTCATAAAAAACCTGGGCAAGTCCCTCTTCAGTTCTCACTGCAGCGTACAGCAGCTGGAAACACTCAGCCAAGGAAGGAGTTTGCAGTGCAAGACTTGTAGATGATGGCCTTCTCCACCACTCTACCTTATACTAAGAAGCTCAGCTCCTCTTTCTTCCTTGCCCCACACCATA
This sequence comes from Mesitornis unicolor, assembly GCF_000695765.1. Taxonomy (NCBI): domain Eukaryota; kingdom Metazoa; phylum Chordata; class Aves; order Mesitornithiformes; family Mesitornithidae; genus Mesitornis; species Mesitornis unicolor. The sequence continues at coordinate 18,766 of NW_010190153.1, forward strand.
CCTCTAGGACTACCAGCAACAAGTAATATTCACTGTTTCCATCACCTTTGAAACCACCTTGCTCTATTCCACAATTTACTCCTTTACATGAGTTTTCTTCTTGTATTTTCTGACCTTGGACTGCCTTTATCAGCCATAACAGGTCAAAATAATCTTTACTTTTTAAACAGACTCTCCAGATAGCTAAAGTAGAACCAACCTGTGATGTTCTGGTATATTCTTCATACAATTTGTCGTACTCTTTACTCTTCTCCTGATACTGAGCATGGTATTCTTGAAGCTTCTTACCTACTGCATCTATATTATCTTCTTTCACCAATTGATCCTGTACATACAAAAAGCTATTAAGTGTTCAAGCAAAGCAGCTTTTCCTTAAGAGTATTCATTTGTCCACTTGTGCACATTTGCATTTTACAGCTATTGACATCATTTTAATATTTTATTTATATTTTTATATTTGTATTTTTATACCGTATCTAAACCCCCCTTCCTCCATGCACAATGTTCCACAGTTTACTGTTCCTACAGACAGCAGGAACTGAAACTATGGGATAACAAGAACTATGGCAACATACTAAGCTTCCAAAAACACACTACAGCCTAGGTCAAGTTTTGCTATCTTCTCTGGGAGAAAGGAAGAAATTAACTCTTGGAATCTAGAGTTAAAGATCAGGTTATTTTTTTTCTAAAAAGCTCTGCAGTTTTTTCCTGAATGCAGGACAGCATCTTGGGCTACTGAGCAAAACTTTTAAAAATATTCTTGAAAAATTCAGGTGGCTATGCACAGAGAAGCTGCATGGCTCATACGTGCTCCAAGGGCAACACTGTCTAGAACAGTGACCTGAGGGGTCCACCAGGGTCTAAGGGGGGAAAAAAAGGCCTCTCAGAGAGGCTCAAATGTGCTGTATGTCAGGGTTTCATTTCTCTATTGACTGTTCAGGTGGAGACTGGAAACTTGATAAAATGAAGACACTTAAATGGCCAATTTGGAAGACTCATTACTACAAAGTGAGGACAAATGTGAAAACTCTTTTTTCAGTAAAAAAAAAAAATAAATCAGGCTTCACACATAGAAAACAAAGTTATGTACACATTTGCAATTTTTTTTCTTGTCTGCACTCAAAACTATTGGGGTCCAATGAAGATCTTACCTGCTGGTACCGGGACACTGGATACATCAACTTCACATCAAGCTTCGGGTTATACTGAGCAAGAGACTCATTGCGGTAGTGGTTAATCAGTTCCACAACTGAATTAAATGTCAGTGGATCAGAAAAGCCGTATTTTCCATCCCGATGATAGATCTTGATCAGTTTATTGTTGCCACCCTTCCTGTAAAGCAGCACAATCATTTAACAGTTTTACTGCGTACCTCCTATCCCTCTTCAACACTTAGGCTGCTAACAAAGACACCGGTGAGATTCCTGGGCAAGTGGCTTTGACACGACACTCTCACAGTGATTCTTCATATACTAGCAGATATTAGGTAGTTTAAGAGTCAGTACACACAGAACTATAATCAGATACTACTTGAACAGGAGCAAAGCCCAAAGTAAACCTCCTCCTATGCGTACATTCTGGAACCAGCTTATGGCGTTTAAAACCTAGATTTGCCAAAAGTTTTGCAAGGAGAAAGGAGGATACTGATGGCTGAGTAAAAGAGCCATATGAAAACCCAAACCTACAATTTCCTGTGATTTGGGGTCACTAATAGTATACAACTGCATATACATTTATACAGTGATTAACAAGTCTTTTGAGTTATGGATGCTAATACAGGATACATGAACCTAAACAAAATCCTTTGAGGATTACAAGATGACTGTAAGTTTAGGACTTTACATTATCCAGATTTATACATTCTAGAGGTTTCCACAAATGCAGAGCTTATTTCTTCCTTTTTTTTCCACCAGCAGACTGTTTAGGCAATATCCCGTCCTTCCTGCACTGTCAATTTTGGTCCTAAAGACATCCGCATTCAGCAAAATAACCAAGTCATGCCAAACCTTAGTGCACAAGCCGTGAACTTCAAGACAGAAGTTAAACTACACCGCTGGGGTCAAACCTGCCATTAAAACAACGGAATTTCACGGCAAGATCAAATATCTGCCATATCATAGTAACTCCCAAAGGTGTGCTACAGAGGCAGTGGCTTATGCACCTCGTCTGTTTGTCTCTAACAGCCGATCTCGGGAGGCCGGCAGCAGCAAGCGGCTGTGCAGGCTGGGCAAGGCCCCAGCAGCCAGTCACATGAGGTCTGCTGCCGAACTGCAGTAGACAGAGCTGGGGCAGCTCTGGGAAGTCTGCCACTTGCAGACAATTTTAATGAAGAAAGGAACATGGCTCCAATTCAGTATTTCCTAAACTTTAGATCGGAAAGCACAAGACACTCTTTTTACAAAGACACTGTGTTCAATTCTCCAGAGCTGCATGCTGATGAGATATTCAACACACTGCCATTAATCAAAGCTCTACTTTATAAAGACCTTTTACCTTAGCAGCTCTGAAACTATGAAGCACTACTGAGCGTCTCTCCTCGACTCCCACCTCATCCACACAGAGATCCTCACAGCAGTGTTGAGTGAGGGACAGGATTCCATGCACAGAACAGAACCGACTTACTAGACCTGGCTATTTATTTGCTCATTCTGTGATCTGCAGTACCTTTGGAAACATCTCCTAACTTGAGCCATGTCAGCTTTAAGGTACCACTGGTATAACAACCAGCTACTCAGTGTTTTACTATAGGGACTACAACTGCTCAGTGCTTACCGTAAGGTCAGAGTGTAGTCTCCCTGCATCTTGGTTGATGCATCGCGCACCAGGAATGTTCCATCTGGCATGTCTCTTAATTTGTCGTTTACTTCTTCCCTGGAGAATGGAAAGGAAGGCAAAATTAGAAGCGTTAAAGACACGATCATCTTTGCCACTGGTATCAATACTGGATGTGACACCAGCATGCGTAACGAGTTCAATCTTCAAAATACCAGGCAATCTTTCAGGCTCTCCGTTCTTTTAGGCCATCTAAAGCAAGTCTGAACTTGTGTAGTTATACCAAAAAAACAAAAGGCAGCTGCAGTCAACTGCCACTTTGGAAGAAGTCTCTGTTTAAGCAACAGTAGTGGCTGTGTCTCAGAGTTCACAAACTTTCCCTGTAATCTGCTCAGGTTTTAAAGTCCACATGGGAAATGGGTGTCCTTTGAGAAGCCAGTCCTGACCTCTTAAGAAATGGGCTCTAACACCACAGCTCAAAGGTGTGCAGAGTTTAGCACAGTTCTCTCAGTCTCTCAGGAAACTCATTACCAGCTTAACTCTGATCTTATTTACAGCAGTTTTAAACCACTGCAACCTTGCAAGTTTCAGTGCAACTTTTCCTTATTCACAACTGAAGCAAAAGGATACTCAGTCCAGAGCTTTAAACTTTAAGCTAAATCAAGAAATCTTTAAGTGAAAGTGAGTACCTGTAAATATTAAGAAAATTATTTCAGCTGAAGAGTTAAGTGTCTTGCCAGGTTGGACCATTTCACACAGATTACGTATCTCACTTTACAATGCTTCCTCACAAGTTTCTAGAAGCACTAAGCACTTTGTAAAACAATCATTTGGAAACTAAAGTTTATTAGATAGCCTCAACATTATCTAAGTGAGGTAGGAAGCCTACTTGAATCTTACAAAGAAAAATCAACAGCAGCTTTTTTGTTCAAATACTAAGGAACAAAAGTATTCTTACAAGATAACCTTAGGATTTTGCTACCTGAAAGCCATTCTGGAGGTAAAACTGACACCACACCTGTTAAGTGCCACATGAATATCTCCTTACTCCTTTCAGAACATTTTACAGATTGGACCCAGTTAACTCAAATGGCTTTCTCCTTCGTGAATGGATAGATATGATCTAGGAATTGGGCTTATGCCTACAAGTTGCACCCTGGAGCTCCTAACAAGTTTAACACAAGTCCTTGACTGAAGAACCTGGCTCCTGCTCTGACAGCCCAGTGCAGTCCATACCTGCTAGCTGTCAAATTAGGGTCATAAACAATTCCATCTTTCATGCATGTGTATCACATTTCAATCTAATAAAACCACTTCAATGTGATTTGTATGCTGTTAGCTCCTGCCATCATGTGCACTGTTAATTAAGGAACAAACTCACAGTCAATAAACTGATACCGATATCGAGCAGTTTTAAACAAACCCTGCCTAGTGGGTTCTGTGATCAGGTTTTGCCACTCTGCTTCGATTTAGAATTAACAGAAAAACACCACCGCTGAAGCCCTTCAAAAGCAAGATCTATGCAGGTTTGCTTCATAAAGATAAGGGCGGTACAATAAAGATATGAAAACTTTATTTCCCTTCTCAGAACTTCAGTGAACTACAGTGGCAAACACGCTGCTCTTGCCTTTATCTGGCAAAGAGTTTCAAAGTGTGATGTGCACGAGTTTCAGCAATTCCTCCTCACGCTCCCAGCACGCACACGTTTTCCCTTAGAGCTCCAAATTCTAGACTCTTCAGCAGTGCCTTAAGAGGGAAAGAAGTGACTGGACACTTCAGGTCTTTTATGCAATTAAGTATATTAAAAACTGGCACTTCATTTGCTGAACTAAATCCAAGCCATCTAATTTTCCAAATGCATAGAAAATACTTTCCTTAAGAGGCAAAACTTAATTTATTTGGTATGTGTCTGCATCATCTGCTTAGTAAAGCTGGTGATGGTCGGCATTTGTAGGAGCTGTTTTTATACCACCATGTAACAGAAATGAATACAGATACAATTTTAACCAAACATTAGAGAAACCAAGAATAAGAATGCAAATCCTTTTATCCTGAGCAAGCAACTGCATGCACCGCAGCACGATACGCTTACAAAACCTTATTAGCCAACACATCCAGAAGCACTTTTCTTTTGAATGCATTCCCTGCTTACTGCAGGGTTTGGACCAGATGATCTTTAAAGATGCCTTCCAACCCAATACAGTCTATGATTCTATGAATTAATTCTCTCGTTTTTAAAGACTTTGTGTATCTGGAAGAACTTAGAAACCCAAAATAACTGTCACCAAGACTGGCAATATCTGCACCAGAACAGTAACAAATTAAACACGAGTCCTGAATCCAGCTGAAGACTTGCACTGAGGTGTTTTGCCAGCTGCAGTCCTGAAGTATTTCTCTCCTGTAAAATGCTGCCTGAAACAGGCACGTTCTTTTTCTCTTAAAGTCTAAGACTCTTATTCTTTTTAAAAATAACATGTATTAATATATTCAAATTAAGGTATTTTAGTAGTATTGCATACCTTGAGATGTCCCCCCAGTACCACTCCGCTTCCTGCAGAGAGAAACTGGAATTGTCCTTCATTCCGTTTGTATTGACTGGAGTCATCGGTTTGGGGGGCTTTGGAGGAAGAGCTGAAAACGAAGAACAGATTAAGGAAAGGTAAATGAAATGTCACAGTGAAAAAGTGAGAGAAAAACACACAGCCTGAACTTAGGATTTCAAGCTCTCCTAAAATAAACGGAATTTGTAATTTTGAAGAGAATTTTGAACTCAACAACGGCACCGTGATCCTAGATTTCCTAGTGCCCAAACCAAACACACTCTCAAGGGAGGGGAAGCAGTATGAGGAAATGGGAGTTTCTGTTAAAAGGAAGACTGGCTCAGGCATGACTACAAGGGCAATCACCAAACCTCCAAACAAGTTACAAAGGTGCATTGTGCTTGAGAGCCACAGCCCGGAGAGCACTGTGCACCACCATGGAAAAAACTCCAGCTGCTGAGGCATCCCCAGTCCTTAAGGCAACCTGGAAGAGCGAACGAGCGGGCTCTTCTTCAGAGGGAAAAACACTGCTAGTGAGAGAAGTGGTGGCTGGGCAGTGGTGTATCCATCGCAGACCCAAGGTTCGTATTTCATACTAGATTTGTCATTGAGGCTCCCGTTAGGAACAAAAGCTATGGCTCTGAATACTACAGGACATGAGGTATCCAAGGAAGAGGATAAAGGAAGGGGGAATGGGACATTAGATCGTTGTTAGAGTGTCTGCACCGCGTTACACAACTGAAATGTTTACCACAGGAAAGGGGATGCTACAGATCCCACGAAGACAGGCAGAACTGCACGTCTGTAGGCCTAGTGGATATATGCCCAGAATGTCCCGAATTCAAGGCAAACAGGCTTTTACTTCTGTTCTCAAAACAGGTTACATGATGTAAGGGCATACAATGCACCGAAGCTCTCTCTATGTGGCCAGTTTTTGCTCAAACAACTTTATCACAGTCTTTCATGTAAGCCCTGTATCAGGAGCAATTCAGCAGCCACGGGCATGGTCATGTATTGGTAGAGACTTGTCTGTCAGCAGAAATACATGACACTGTTTTCTTTGAGAAAAATGTCTTGAGTGCTCTCCCCTACTTCGCAGAGTCCAAATGCTTTATCAAGAACACTACCACCAAAACTGAGCATTTTTCAGGCATTTCACAAGACAAGAACGTTTCACAGGGGCAGGTAATATTTTAATTCAGAGTAAGAAAGCAGCTACACACATCGATTTGCTGCTAGCACATTTTTAAGTCAGACCCTGAACATCTGCGCTCCCAGCCCTGCGCCCTAGCCATCAGATTACACAAGCATCAGCGAGCAGACCTGACACACGCTGACAACAGCCATCTTTCAGATGCACACAGTCCCAGCGCACAAGCAGAAACACCAATAAAGGAAGCAGTAAGAAAATTTTGATCTCTAGCTCCAGTGCGGAATGGCTTAACGCTGAGAGGTGTGCTGCTTGGCACCATCCCTCTGCTCACCTCCGAGCCACACCTCCCACATTAAAGAAGAGAAAACAGCCTTCCAACTGCGGTTCCAAATACCATTTCACGTTGAATATCCAACACAGTACCTTCACTGTTCTCAGACAAACCAGTAGATACTTTAATTGAGCCAATCTAAACTAAATGTGAACCTTGACCCAGACGTTTGCACCCTGGGGTTGCTGACCAAACACCTGATTCAGATAGCAGCATTCATTCTGTGGACCGAGCATTAAACCACAGCATACAGGTTCTTTTTATGGGGCGAGCTAGGAACTTTCAGGTGCATGCATATCCAGGGAGGCAATAGCAGGTCTTGTTATAAAAGGAAGGTGAAAACCTTTGCATTCAGTGAAGTAGCTTCCCGCTCACGAGGCTTTAATTACTCCTAGCTCAAGTACTACACTTGTTTGCACAGCACCTAAGTATTTGTACAAAGCACCATTGAGAGTAAGACACAGTTCTAACCTTACTTTGATTGAAGCTTCCAGGTCCATCCTACTTTTGCAGGGTCAGAGGGGCATATCCAGGCTAAACCTGCAGAACCAATTGTATTTACTGTGCCCTGTGCTGTTCCATCTCCTTCATTCAAAGTTCCCGAATTCAAAATCCCTCTTCCCCACCTCACATCTGGGCAGTGCTACCCTACACATCCAAGCAAGTGACAGGACAGATGCAGGGGCTCTGAGTCTCATCAGTGTCTGCACATGGCAGCAAACCCTGGTTCAGAAGAGCTGTAGATGTTCCGATCTGCTCCAGAATCTCTGCCGATTCTGAGCCACCAACAAGCACATGAAGATGCAGGTAAAACACACACAACAGCATGGAGAATTCTTAGAAAAATATACCAGCACCAGTAATTATTTCACTGGGTCTTCCAGGTTAAGGCTTGGACTTATAAAAAACTTCAAGGTATTTTAGTGTAAAAGCCTCTTTTACATTGGTAATAGGGGCTTTCCAGAAGAGGCTTTCAAGTATTCTCCAGAGTACTTGAATACTCCTCTAGTCCTCCTTGCAAGATTAAGCTGTGCTCCTTTATATACTGTGGAATTATTTAGCAGCTTTGTTAGGGCTCACTCCAAAGCACTGGGGGCAGAAAAGCAGACTAACAAAAACCAGAGAGGTAGGGAAGAGGAGTCTGGCATATGGACACATACATAGACATTACAGCAAGTGCTTTTACTACAGGTGGGGTTTTGTCCTTATTTCCCTTAACAGGTAGGTATCAGTTCTCACTGTCGGGGGTTGTCTGCAGAACTTCATTCTGCATGAGAAAACTGGAAGGAAATTCTTCCAGGGAGAAGAATAAGGCTTGGACCAGTTCCTGTAAAACCTGACTCATGGAAGCCAGTCCTTTTCACAACAGACTTTTGAAAAAAGTTTTATAATAGCATGCACATTTTAAGAATACAGAAGTATTTGCAAGGGTGGATCCTGTTTCCAGAGAGCTATGGATCTAATTCTTTACTTTCAATACTTTGAACTCTGAGTCACAATAGGTTTCCCTCTGTCTTGGATACAGACCAGGCCCTTGCTATTGCTTTACCCAGTAGATGAACATTCCCATCCCTCTCAGTGTTTCTTGGCTGCCCTCTCTGCCTGGTACGACTGTAGTCTGTACAAATGGAGAACTGCGCAGGTAGTTAAAGGCAGTTTAAACCCCACAGCCCAGAACCTGTGATGATACAAGAGGAGCATTTTGTAATAGCATGGCAAGTCTACTGTAACAGAGAAACATCCGCCCTACTGCTGTTCTCCTAACGCTGGCCCAATGGGTTGCTAGAAGAGACATCCTAAAATACTGTTTATTAGTACCTACACAATACTAACCACCCTGCCAGGAGAAACTCTGTGATATTTCTATGAGAAACTACAAAGAGCCTTAAAGAGTCTACAAATTTTTATTTAAAATTTTTAAAAACCCAGATGTATATACCTTACTTGATGCACATTAGAGAGCTAAAATCCTACAGTAAAGTAAAATAAAGCTGCCTTGAAGTCAACAGCAATGCTTTCAAGAGCAACGGTGTTTCTTTCCATGTCACTGCGTCCAATTCTGATCTAGCCACAGGCACAATCTTACTTTATCTCACAACAAGTTCTGATTAGAGTGAATGATCCTGATGGTTTCTTGCCTCCTTTTTCCTGGGAGAAAAAGAACATTGATCTCAAGTGAATAACAGCACAGTGGATCTATCTGTTCTAATAAAGAACTTGCTCTTAGCACCAGATACACAAGCATCCTTCTCCTACCATGTGTCTAGGACAGCTTTACGGCACAGATCTTTCCAAAACTCAAAAGGCAACAGCTCAGCTGGACCCTTCCACTCCAGCATGACTGCATTCCCAAGATCAGGTTCAGCCCTCGGTGACTGCCTGGCACACAGCAATGAGAGCAGACTGGCTTTCCCTCACACCCTAGCAGGCATGTCCGGTTCTTCTTTCTTTAGCTAGTCTAGCCCCCAATTTCTAGCTTCCCCAAGCAGCCTAGCTCGAGCTAAATCCCAATCCCAGATCAGTGTCACTTCGGAAGGGGGAAATAAAAAAGAGCTGGCGATGGAGCGGGGGCGGCGGCAGCCAATGCGGGCCAGGCCTGGGATCGGATGTTGCTGACGTCAGGGCCCGGCAGGCTGCCGTGCGGCTCCAGCAGGTAGCTCCAGCCGAGCTGCTCTGCAGAGCTGCAGCACAGGTCCTCAGAGAGAAAAGCCTATTGATTAGCCTTTGCCAAGGTAATTTTTCTGATGCTTTCTTGACTGCGTACAATTGCTTTCTAAAAAGGCTACTCAAGATTTAAGTGACAAGATTCCCTGAAATCCAAACCACCTCCGACACCAAGACAACCAAGAAAGCTGGCAAGTGTGTGAAGTTTAGCACTGTTGTCTTTTTTTTTTAAATTAAGGTCCCTTGTAGAAAATAGTGGGCTCTATTAATCCTGAATTTAACTTCAAAGTACACCATGACTTCCATGAGATGCACTTCTCCCAGCCAGATTTTGAACCAAAAACTTCACGAGGTTACGTGATCTAGAAGTCATGGAGCCCCTATGTGTGAGGGTCTTCAATGGCACTAATTCAGGAGGAGTGAAGAAAAGAATTCTTTGGGTCTCCAAGAGCTACATTCCACATGGCATCCAGTCAAGCAGCCAGTTTGTTCTCTGGTTGCACTGTTTGTGTACAAGATAAACCTGGCAGTTAATTAAACTCTAATTTGTAATTTTAAGGCACATGCCACTTAGTCTAAGAATGGCTCCATAACGTATTTCTTCTAGTATTTTCCAAGAGCTGCAGGCTAGATACTTAAAAGCATAGCAGGTTTAAATGCAGTACTAACTCTATCTTACTATTACAAATAATTACAACTAACAACTACTCTGAAAGTAAACTGTAAGTCACTCAGCACCTCCCTGAGCTTGTTTACTAGCCTTCCTTCTGATGCTCTCAATCTGCTCTCCCTCCATCCTGTGACAAGCAGAAAACAGATCAGAGCATTTCTGAACTAGTTATTCCCCCTTCAAAAAGGCTGACGTACAGTAGATATCCTACAAACTGTAATATAAAGCTCTAGAAAGTGTCATTGCTATGGAAACATGCAAGTAATCCACAGTTAGGCCAGCTAACATTTTAATGACACAGTCCTTAAGGACAGAAGGGTTTTCCCTGTGGAGGTATAGATGAGGACTTGGAATGAAAATGAAGGCTAGCTTTTTTTTTTGTTAATAAAAAAATCCACCCAATCTTTAACTACTCTCTGTAGCCTTACTCCATTTCTCAAACACTTTTCTCTATTTCTTTAATGCCTCCAAGGCGAAGCCTCAAAATCTCTCTCTGCCTCAGCAGTCCTGTGCTTGTCACTGCTGCACGAGATCCCCTCAAGACACTAGAGAAAAGAGCAGCCACCGAACAAAGGTGCTTTTTGCACATAATTTCAGAGGAATCGTGTCCTGTGCGTGCAGGCCAAAGCAACAAGGCACCGTGGTTTTGCAGAGCTTTTCCAGCTGACAAAGAGGAGGGTCCTGCACACCTGCTGACAGCAGGTCATTCCTCACCACTGGCAGGTAAGTTATCTTGGCAGCTCCACATCTCCGCTCCTCAGTTCTCTTGCCAAGCCCCGTTTTGCAAAGTACCGAGCACCGATGCCCTTCGAAGCTGCCCTTTCTCAGAGGGCAGCTAACACGCACCAAGAGCTCCTCCAGGGACAGAGGAGGAAGCGACTCGATCGCATTATTGCCGGCCACAGAACCTCAGGCATGCTCATATTTTCTGCCCTCCTCCCCCAAAACAGGCGAGATGCCAAGGAGTAAGACATTCAAAGAACTGAAGTCTTTCAATATCTCGTTACAGAAAACAGCAGACAAACTGGCGGAAAGCCAGGCAGCCTTCCAATGAAAACACTCCCATTATAGCTCGGCTTGTGTTTCTATAAACTTTCATAAAACCCAACACCTTTAAGAAATATTTCAGTTTTGATTAATTGGCTTTTTTGATAAAAATCTGTTTTGTTTGAAAACTCCCCAGCTATCCGGTCCTCTCCTACACCTCCCAACCACTGTTTCACCTCCTAGAGCCTGCCAGACTTCTGCTGCGCTCTGTTCTTCACAAGCACCCACAGCTACCGCACAGGTTAAAAGATTATCTGCTGTGGGACACCTGCAGAACGGAGCACAACAACCGTGTGTGAAGAGGCTGGCTCAAATCCAGAATGCTTTGGGGCATTTCACAAGCGCCCCTCAGTATTTTGCAAAGCTTGTTACTTCATGAGCTCAGAGGGAAGAAATGGAAGATGCTAGCTACTAGGTAAATGCCACTGGGATCTTCTGACTTCTGTACTATAAAGAAACGCGGCATCTTCTCTTCATTCCGGCCTTCGCATGAAGTTGCAACGCCAAAAAACAGCCAACTTCCCAATTATTTTCACTGCTTGACGAAAAACGTTTTTCTGTTTAACCACAGCATAGCAGCTGCAAAGCTGCAGCAGCGTCAGGGCTGAGACGGCTGTCCTAAAGTTAACATGAGAAGGACGAGAAGGACAAGCCCTCTTTTACTTACCAAGCATTATTAGCACACATTAACACGCTGGATATCAAAACAATAACAATACTTTAGAAGTTTTTCCATGTTTTATCACTCAGAAGCACCAATTACCCAGCATCAGATGCACAGCTCACTTTAGGAAGGAACAGCTTTATCTCCTAGCCTGGCTTTTACCAACTCTCTGGATGAAAAGTCAGGGGCAGACATTTTACTGGCCCCGAAAAACTGAAGTGTTTGATAAGACCAATTGTATTTTACAGTATGCAATGTCCTATATAGTCTAGAAGACTATAGGATAAAAATAGACAAAGATGGAAGGAGCAGGCAGATTCTCCTTTTCACTCACTAACTAAGCCATTCTTCATCTGTCTTCACAGAAGAAATACCACAGTGTCCTTCCTACCTCTCCTCAGGTAGAGTCTTCGAACAACTCTTCGGCCAATACATGGAGATACATTTTTTGGGTAAGAGTAAGAAAAGGACAAAATTTAGCATAAGCACAGAGCTACAGTGATCAAAAACTAAGAACCAGCTTTTCATTGCAGAAGACTGAGAATGAAGTCAGGCCTGAGCAGTGACACACTGCGGTTAGGAGACCCAGCAAAGCCAAAAGAAAAAGCCATTTTGAATAAAAACAGCCGAGGGCTGTTTTCCCCAGACATTTCAAAGACTAACCATCCACCCAGACATCAGGTACAAACCTCACAGGAGAATAAATTCATGGAAATAACAGGCACTACTGAGAAGTCTACTGCACAAGAGCCTACTTAAAAATAACAATACATCTGTAAATACGAGACTTTTGCTGCTCTAAGCAGCATTTTATTTCAGCTTACCACTAGCTCAGACCTTTCAGAGCAGCATGTAAAATTGTTCCTCACACAGTACCTGTCTCTGTGCTATGTCAAACTAATTTCTAGTTACCAAAGTAGAAATATTTCAACACCACCTAAATTGCTAACAGGGTGCCATCTAAACCAAGATCAAAAAGTGCATTTTAAATCAACACTCCAGAAGAAATTTGAAGTTCAAAAAAGTATTCACAGGAAAAGTGTTGTGTCACACCATCTTTTCTAAGAACCTTGATCTTGAAGGAAGTCCCTCCAAGGCCGAAGTCCCAATCCATGCAGTCCTATGCAGTGCCCTCAGCAGAAGCCCAGTTTCACAGCAGGCATGGAGTTGTCCAGCTGGGCTCAGACTGCACACCCATCACTTGTGCTGAGATCTCAAAGTGGAACAACAGAAAATTTATTCAATCTCCTCAGTCAAGTACACTGTGATCTTCAAAACATTTCAACGAACTCCATTTCACAGCAGCAGCTTCACTTTTTTCACTCTCCTAAAACTATCAGTGAGACTATACTGTAACCGTCAAACCAGAAAGGATCTTGAACAGCCATCTTGTTGATTCCTCGTATCCTTCAAGAGATTGCTTCTGGAGACAGGAGATGAATCAGAGCAAAGATGCCACAAAACCCAACACTTCTGATCTGATGCTTGGGAGCCATTCCTTGGAGAGCCAACATCTAGATTCCTATGGTGTTCCCAAGATGACTCTACAGGGCAGCGCACCATGAGTACAGAGAGCCTGAGAAAGTTAACTGCCATGTTCAAATGTGGGCTGTACAGACAACGGACCTGACGAACACAACATTGTCGATGAACTTCTCATCCATCTCACCTCTGTAAGGTTCTCGTGGTGCAGGTGTTGGAGTGCAAGCCTACTGCCCGCACTCAAAGAGCAAACCTGTGTTCCCTCATTACAGCAACTTTTCTCTTGCTCCGCTGCAGCAGGTTTCGAGGCATTTTGTTTGGGTTTTTTGAGGGGACAAATGCAAGGAAGGACAGAATTTCTCCAAAGGCAAAGATGATTATGTGCAGCATCAGACTTTAGGGACTACGGAGGCTGAAATTTAGGATAAGGTAAAAACCCTGCAAAAACGGCTTCTGTGGATTTTTTGCTTTCATGGGGAAGAGGAGGAAAGTAACAGAGTTGGTAGTAGCTCATAGAAGGAAATGGGAGGTTTGTGTTTGGAGGAAGAAAACTGACCTGAAGTACAAGAGTCCTGATGTGACAGCAAACCAAACCTCAAGTTATTCTGAGCGAAAGAAGAAGGGGATACAGATTGATGATTTTTGATTTGTCCAAACACACAAGTTTTTGTGCTGAGAAACACGACATTTTCCAAGCCTTTCCTAAATAACTGTGCATCAGCTTCTGGGATATTTGATTTTAGAAGAAGTAACATTCCTATGAACTATCATTAAAATAATATTTTTCCAGTTCACAAAAACTGGTAGAGAGTCTGGGCGAATGCTTGAAGCAGCCAAAGGCTGAAGCAGTTGGAGTATTTCATCTCCTTTTTCAAAAAGCACTGGATGGAGGGGAGCCATCTCGAGTGTGCTGTCAGACTCAGAGCCAGAGGAGAACCTGGATCCTGTACAGCCACAGCAAAGCTTCAGAGCGCGCTGTGCTTCAGCACCAGGATTCACCAGGCAGGGCCCAGCAAGGCACCTGAGCTCTGTTTATGGCAGAGCTACAACAGGCACCGCTTGCACTCCGCTTCTTTTGAACTGTATGAATTCTGATAAAGCTCCCTGTGTATAGCCACTTTTCTTCAGAACCAGAAGAACTTACAACACTGGAATGTATTTACTGAAACACTGCAAAGTCTTTGTCCGTTGAGCAGAGGGCACAGCAAAGATGAAGGACAATGAAAATCTCTTCTGAAGAGGTAAGATCCACTCACATTGTTTGGGAACCTGGCACAGCTCACATGCTGTAGCATAGAAGGGAACTGCAAATTCCTGCTTACTTAGCTATTGTGCAAATTTTAACCTGTCAGAAGAAATGAGATAAAAAGCAAAAGGAAAAAAAAGAAAATCTGACTCATTTCCATAGGGGCATTCAGTACATGAGCAGAGACTGTTCTTTAAGCATTACTCAGCAACCTACTTTACAAAAACGAGTGTCCAAAAAACTAGAATGCACCTATTGCTTTAACGAGGCCAAAGTTTTACAGCAACCTGTTTCAACACAGTTAATAGTCTGACAATAATAAAGCCTAAGCCTTAAAACATACAGGGAATGTTGATAAAAGTATTCTTTATGCTGCTCTTTCCAGTGTTCTCTAGTTCTTTGCCCAAAAAGTGACTCAATAAATAACCAACATGAGATGATGTAAGGCACCCAACTGCTTTTAATACTGGGCACAGATACGTATGACCAGCTATGTCTGTTTTCCCAAGCTGCAGAGCAAAGATAAGCCCGAATAGCTTCATTCTGGAATAAGATATCACAGGCAATGGCAAAGACAGAAGTTCACTCTGCTGCTGTGAAAACAGTATTCCCCAAAGGAAATCCCAAGAAGTCTTCTCCTTTTAAAAAGGTGAAGCAGAAGAAAGCAGCACAGTGATGAACTCCTGTCAGATACAGGCATCACGCAATACACAAAATTGTTTGGAACAACAATTACAGAAATAACCTTTGCTGCAGGTTTTGCCTTCAGACACGTGGTGAAGAGCTTGGTATCTTTTCAGAACATTCTCCCGTGTTTCAGTTTGTATAAACTTACAGCTTTACAGAACACAGAGCTGAACAACTCTCTCCAGCAAGCTTTTCCCCCCCAGCTATTTCTACATCATCTGAAAGCCCAATGATAAACAAAAATGTCAGCCTTTAAAGCAGGCTCTCCCATCTCAAGCAAAACATCATTGCACTTCACATTAACACTATTTTTTGTGTTCATGTATGTAATTGAAAGCTGATGAGTGATATTCTTGAACAGTTAAGAGTCATCAAAATGAAAACCAAATGCAAGGAATGCAAAAGCAAGCCTGAAAATGCAATCAGAAATAAGAAAATGGTTACAGCACTCATCAAATGAAAAGGCCACTACAGAAATCTAGGTGTAACAAGAACAGAACACAAACATTGCACATCACTGTCCTCACAGGAGATCAGACTCCAAACCATTTTTGAGGATGTGCAGACGACAAGTGACCGAGAGCCTTATTTATTCCCTGCTCTATCCCAAAACAGTCTGCGAAAACTTCCCCTCTGTAACAAGGAAACTCTCAGCCCCCAACATCTGCTTTTTTGGAATCGTGACTTTCAGCAAGACTGAAATCTGCAGAGACAGTCGCTGCTGCAGTGCTGCTGTCTTAATTACGTGCACTAGTAGAACAACTGCTTTTCTAAAGATGTGCAAGAGCAGAACTTGTCTTTGATAAGCTCCGAGAGTCAGCTCAGATAAGCTGAAGGACAATACTGACAATGCTATTAAAATTTGCACCTGTTCTCCCACTGGAAAACTAGTCAGGCATAGCCACACAGCGTTCACCTACATCTGGCTACTGCAGACGACAAACCCCGTTTGAGAAGCCACATTCAGTTTCCACTATAACATGGATAATGATAGAGTACGACTGGTTTCTGAATAAACACTGCCCTTGAAATCAGAACCCTGTGTTTTCCAAATTACAATTATAGTATCGTTCCCCTAAAACAAGGGTTGTCAAATTATATATGAGAAGAAAATAGAAACTGTAATGAATAAATACACTTTTTTTCCCTTAAATACTTGTCTCACTCATCGAATGGCAGTGCTGCTATGGCAAAGTAGACTGAACTATGCAGCCTACAGATTATTGCTGCTCTCCCCCCTCACCTTCATGATTAAAGGATTTTGAAACAGCAGCATTGTTAAAGCTGGTCTGAGCACAAGGCAAGGAAGAGTGATATTCTTGAAAAAGATGGTTGGATCAAGTTCTAAAGAGTCAGTCATATTTGGGCCTAACAGGCGTCGGTAAGGTAACTTTCCTTTAGCTTTAGGACAAACACTTGTTCTGTTATCTGCTCACAGATGGACAGAGCCCATCCAGCAGTAGGAAGCCTACTTTAAACTTGTGGTTTTCTTCATAAGCCACACAAACGAAACTAACCTCTAACTTGTAGTTGAGCCAAGTATCTTTGCTGGCATCTGTGTCTGAAATCCCAGCAGAATACTCTCAGTGATTTTCATCCAACTGTGACAAAACGTATTCAGTGATTACACATTTTATCATCAACACAACTGATAACATATCCCAGATCTAAAGAGGGAAAGACTTCACTTAGTCCTACTTAATAGGACCAAGGTAATACAGAGGTAGTTATGCTTTAGGTACTCTAGTAACTTTCATAGTCAATTCAACATTCTCTGTTCAAAAACTTAACTTATGGCAGTGACAACTTCTTCAGACCTGAACAGATGTCATTAAATAACTAAATTCAACCCAGTAACCTATTTCCTTGTCTTTTCACACAGCAAGACCCACAGCAAGAACAAACATGAACCCCTGACAGCCAGTTTCCTAATCCCAGAGCCAGCATATGATGCTGCTATGGCCATAATACTTTAATTCTGATTAAAGTATAGAAGCTACTATGTTAACTATATGCAACTGATGGTTCCAGTTTTGTCTTTAGACACTGACAGTTATTTAGTTGTACCCAATATTACCTGCCACATACAGATGATCCTACCTTATGCCAGCAATACATTTTATTACACCAAAAGACATGCAAGTAGAAGGAAGAAGCCCTAGGTAGCAGGAGTCACCCTGCTGGCTGTCACCACTGCTGCTGCTGCAGTCGTCCTGCTCCAAGGCGTGCTTTGTGAGGCTGGCAGAACTGAATCCCTGGTCCCACTCCTGTGTTCAGGATGGATTAAAAGCTAGCAGAAAGCTAGTAATCTCCTGTTGCCTGGCTCTGCCTCTGCTGGAGTTTGGGAAAATTCATGTGTGAGAGGCATCAACTTCATTATTAGTTTTGAACTTTTGAGCAAGCCTTCTGGCAGAGAGGCTTCAGGACCTGCTCTGAGCATCCATTTACACCTACAGCCCTGGGCAGAAAACACGAGCACGCTGATAAGCTGGTGCAGGTGCACTGAGGCCTGACAGAAGCCACGGCTGTGCTGCAGGCTGCCTGCCATCACAGGATTTTATTTCTGCGTTATTACCGGGCAACACTAAGGTGGGTATTAAGACAGCCTGCCAAGATAAACTGAAGGCCTGCTGGCCCTTAACAAGAAACAGTATCCTCACCCTTGACTTAGAGGTTATAGGTGACACTGCACATTACGTTCACCTTGCTTTTGTCTTCTGCCTGAAGTTTAGATGCACTAAAATGTAATCAAGAGCAGTCGTGCGTGATTTGAGACACTTGGCTCCCGGTATCAGTCGATGCTCGGTACTGCAGCATAAAGACCAACGAGGGATCTCTTCGTGCAAGTTCTGCGAACAAAAGACAGCGCTGCCTCCTTTGGCAGCAGGAACACTCACTGCATATTGTTAGTTTGTGCGCCGCTGAGAAAACATATTGCCACCATTCAGCTGCTCAGGAACTCCAGCCACCGCGCGGGGGAATGCTGTCCTGAAAACCTGCACAAATTTGTGTTGGAAGTGGGCCAAATGGAGCTGTGGTTGTTACCGGGTGCAAAATGCAGTGACTTTATCCCGAGGCACGCCGAGTTTTTAAGCCTTCCAAATGAATTCCTCCACACTCCCCTTAGGGATGACCTATCGTCCCAGATCAGAAAACACTTTTCTACCCCATCTCTGGGCAAGAAAAAGCAGACCACCTCTGCACCGTTCTCTCCTTCCCCCTGCAATTTAAGGGTTATAGTCCCATGAAATCAGGGCATACACATGGGGATCATACAATGCATCATTCCAGCGCTGGCTTTTCTACTTTAAAAATATGAAAGATAAAGTTACCGAATGCTTCAGGGATCAGCATGTAACATTAAATCCCTTCGCTAACTGGTGTTTGGACTATACAAAGCTTTGATCCCTGACAATAAGGCTTCAGCGATGGAAATATTGGCATTAATAATGACAGAAGTGCTGCTGCTTTAACATAAACTTCCTAAGACTGCACGGTCAAATTCCTGCAGAAATATTAGAAAGTTGTTTTCTGACTGGCTTAGTTAGGCCAGCCCCTTTTAGCAGCCTCCTTGCACTAAGCTGTTCAAGGGGCTTTAATTTTTATTTAAAAAAAAACTTCACACCAATTATTTTACATCACCTACAGCGCAACTCAGGCATTTGTTCATTTGATATGAGCAAATACAAATACTAACCTCATAAACAGCTAAAGTAAAAAGCATTTACAAGAAAGATATCCTTTGAAATTCACAGAAGCAAACAGATTTGACTGAACTTTATGCTTTCAGGAGTAACATCTAAAACCAGGCAGTGTCAGCTATGCAAGAATTTAACGAGCAGTGGCCAGTATTGTGCATCTGAGAGATCTGTCCAATTCTTAAAGTGTCAGTTACCAGAGGAAGTGAGTGAGGGTCCTTGAGATCCAAAAACCTCAGGATGATCACCTCCTCCTCTTTTAATTAAAGTACCCCATCTCTATGGAGAGAAAAACAGAGCTCACTCTGCTGAAACAAAGAGACTAAACCATACTTGGAGATACAAGCCACAATCCAAGCACAGATTGAGAAGTACATTTTGAAAGTCTAACAGTACAGGCCACACTGAAGATACCACTTTGAAGTACTCATTCACTATCAATTTTTCTGCCAGCTAAGATTTTTTTGGTGCATATTTTACTGTACCTTCAGGCTGCACAGATTAGAGACCTGAGAACATAAAAGGCCCTTCCATTACCTTTCTGCTCTCAGCCTGTTAGACTCTTACAGGTATAGATACAGTTTCACCAGTACCCATTTATTCTTGCTTTAATTCATTACCAAAGAAACACTCAACCTCTTCTCCTTGTAAGCCTTCCCTCACTCTTCAGACACAAAAGAAACTTTCTGTCCCATCTGAAAACTTCAGGCAAGTGAGGGACAACACATTTCTCCATTTTCAGCACTGGCAATCCATGGGAAAAAAAAAAGGTTGTATCAAATCCTTTTGAACAAGGTTATTAAGCGCTATCAAAGTAACAGTGCCTCCAGGGATGGATTCCAGCCTGTTCCCAAGTATTATCCCCCCAGCACGGAAACCCAGCGACAACACACACCTCATCTGTCAATGCTGGAAGAGAGCAGGCGAGAAAAGGGTCTGTAAAAGCGATTAAACTGGAACTGAATGGAGGTAGGTAAATCACTACCATCAAAGTGTTACAGGCGCATAAAGGCACACAGGTGAAGAGGCTAATAAAAATGCTCCTCTCGAAGTGAATACAGCCGAAATATACGGCTTTCAATAAAGTCTTAAAAAAAGGAGACTCGGGAGAGGGGGCTACAGGCTGTTCTGCTCTTGCCTCCTTCCACCTCCCAAAAGGCACCATAAATCGCAGTTATCCTCCCACACCACCCCCCAAAAAAACAGTATTAAAATACTTTTGCCCAAGACTTGGGTTCAAGTCCCTGGAAAGTTTATGCAAAGTTTAAATATATATTTTTTTGTTTTGTTTTCCTTCCCCCTCTGCAGATTCCCCCTCCTTTTTCAAACGGGAAAAGTCTGAAAGGAGCAGGGAGGGCTGGCAGGGGAAGAGAAGGCAGGAATGAAAGGCGGCCCCGACCCGCTGCGAAGGGTGCGCTGGCGGGCACCCCGGCTTCGGCTCCCTACCTGGAGGGTCCATTTCAATGTAAAATATCAGCTCAGTGGAATAGGGCATCATCACTTCCCTCCAGTCCGTGTCATCGCGGTCCACATCCCACACGGTGTTGTACATCGCGACAGTCAAGTCCCGGCAGGTTTGTAAAGAAGAGACTGGCTTTCTCGGCTTTTAATGGAGGGGGGGGAAAAAGGGGGAGGAGGGGGGCGCCGAGAAGAATCCACCCCGCTCTAAAATAACACTTCTAGCAAAAAAAAGAGATTTTTTTAAAAATCGCAAAATCTAACTTAATTAAAAAACCCCCACCACACAAGCTTCCTCAGCAGCCGCCCT
>NW_010190154.1:0-4618 GCF_000695765.1 Mesitornis unicolor
CGATAAACCTTTGCCATCCATCACTGTCCAGGCAATTCCACTACAGCCTTGTGCTAACCAGGGAATAGGGCATGCAGATAAGGTGATAGGATAAATAGGAGTGTGTATATGTAATGAGTATTAGGATTGTTTAGGGACACAGACTAACAATCATACGAACGTAGTACTGTTCCCTCATGTTTGAGAAGGGGGGGAAGGAGGAGTTTCAGGAAGTTTCAGTTTTAGCTTCCAAGCCTTTAGAAGACAAATCCCCCATCCTGCAATTCCTCTAAGGAAGCCACACTGCCTGTATTCTTGACTGTATTTTCTGAAGCCAGACACACATCCAACCCCACTTCAACACAGGTGCAGAAGGAGCGATGGACTGAACACAGAGACAGACCACAGCTTCTAAAGCACAGGGAAAACATCAGCATCAAGACTTTGTGGGTTCAGCCAGTGCTGCAATGCAATCCCTACAAGCACAAACCAATGCCTGGTATTCAGCACCTTGCACCTCACCACAATAAAGGAATGCCAGTGGTTTAGTGCTGCTGTTGGCAGAATAACCCACCCATCACCAGGATCTTCTGTGGCTCAGGGAGTGCTCACTGCAGCCACGTCACCACACTGCTGCAGCTCCACAACCAAAGGAAAATAAAGCACCCAGTTGCAAGATGGTGCAATACACAGGACAAGCACTTTCAGCCTCAGGTGGCAATTAGAGATCCTGACTAATTAGTCTGAAAGACCATGCGCCACCGCAACTGGAGCCATTCACCTGCAGAGATGGCAGTAAATAGCACTGTACTCATTCACAGCCTGGAGGTGCAGAAATGGAAGGGACAGAAAAACAGCGGCAAGATCCAAAAGCAGCACTCATGGAACTCTGTTCTTTCCTCTCCTGCTCATCTACAGTGTCTTGGCTGAAGCAGCTTTGTGATTTTCTGCTGCCTCAAACCCATCACCCAGCATCCTATCGACACACGGGCATTTTCTAAAGAGGGTATGCACCTGTGATAGAAAATTGCTAGGCAGTTTCCGAGTTCAAGCAGCAGCTTGAGGACAGCATTTCAGATCGGGCACGCCAGGCCCACTCTGACACCGAGTCTCAGTGTGGCACCAGACCTCTGCATCCCTGCTCCAAGTGCATTCTGCTCTGCGTGGCGAGCAGCAGCACTCCGCTCCATCCAGAGCGGCAGCCAGCCGAGCACAGGATGGCTGTGGGCCACAGGAGCTCACTAACGCTGGCCTGCTGCCACCCCTCCCTGCCGCTCACACCCCCATCAAACCACCACTGCGAGAAGTTTCTCTCCGTCCTTCCCCATCACACTCCCAGCACCCAAACAAGCTTAATGCAAAGAGGCAGAGCATCCACGTACAGGGACTAAAGGCGACTGCCGGGATCCTCCCAGGCGACGGCACCAACTTGCCGCGGCTGCATCCTCCGGCCAGCCAGGGTCCCAGCACAGTCCAGTGCTGCAGCAGCCAACTTTTTGGGAAGCTGCTGTTTGAAAAGCTCCTGCCCTCTTTGTTTGGTTGGGGTAGAGCCAGCAAAGGCTGCCGGGAAGGTCACTCAGGAGGAGACTTATGTACTGGGAGGGAGGAGCCCTCCTCTTAACTCTTTCGGGGCAGCCTTGCTCCAGGACCATGAGGAGCCACATCACCTTTGCAGTCTTGGGGCGCAGACTTGCCGTCCATCCCGTCCTGGACCACAGCTCAGACGTGGCCAGTGGCCCCTGTGTCAGAGGATGGAGGAGAAACCCCGCAGTAGGCAGTGGTGCTGTCCCCGGAGGTCCCATCCAGACCTGGAAGCACCAGCTCCTTGCAGAGGACTGAGCAGTGATGGGTGGACTGAGCTGCTGGCACAGGCAGCGTGACGGCAGTGCCATTCGCTCTGAAACTGCAGCAGATGCATGCTTTGACCTGCCCTCATCTCTGCCTGTGCCCTCAGATGAGATGTTCAGATGTCTCTTCTCACTCAGGCTTGGCCTTAAGGCTTAGTTCTGCCAACTGCTAGCAGTCACTGAGGGGAGGTAAGATCCCCCCACACCCTGCCACCACAGCCCTGGGGCTGACCCTGCTGCCCAAGCTCTGCAGGGAGCTGCTCCAGGCAGGGAACTGACAGGAAACGTCTTCCCTCCCGCCCCCAGCAGTAGTATTTTTCTGCTGGTTCCGTGAACTCACCTGACCACCCTTGGAAAGATGAAAGCCGTTATGAGAATAAGGGAGTGCATGGCTTTGGGGTCAGCCAGCCATTACAGCTTTGCTACAGCTGAAAGAGAAGAAAACTTTAAACATCATGCTCTAGGCCTGACAGCAGTGAGCACAGGCAAGTGGGAAGAAGCCCAGCTTCCATCCCTTCTGCCCAAGGAAACACGGCCTATCCCACAGGACCTTCTCCCTGAGCTTGTACTTGGGGTGCAGGCTAGATTGGGACTGAACACTGACAGGCTGTCATTAACAGTACAACCAGCTGAAAGCAATAGGTCCTGTGGGAAGGCAGGCTGAGACTCACCTTTGTGAGTCCTAATCTTTAGTCCATATTGACATTTATTGAATCAAGGTAGTGGTACTCACCATCTTTCATAAAGTGGTTTTCAGATTTGCAGCTAAAATGTGGTATAGAAAAGGTTTGGATGTATCATGCCTTCTCCAGCCATGGCTGCAGTTATCTAAAGGACACATTCGTTAAGTATTCCAATGCTCAGTGGTTACTCTAAATATGGGCAAAAATGATTAACACAGTAATGGGCAGCACAAAAAAAGGACAGAAGATTTTTATAAAGCTCCGTAGAACTCAATAATTAAAGCTACAGTACTTAAATTTTCATGTGTAAAGAGTTGAAAGAAAGAGAGTAACAGCCATGCTGGGTCAGCCCCACAGGTTCCTTTGGGTCAGCACCCTGTCTCCAGCAGACTGACCAGCAGATG
This sequence comes from Mesitornis unicolor, assembly GCF_000695765.1. NCBI lineage: Eukaryota > Metazoa > Chordata > Aves > Mesitornithiformes > Mesitornithidae > Mesitornis > Mesitornis unicolor. Next base: position 2,914 of record NW_010190154.1, read on the forward strand.
CCTGGGCAGGAATATAAAAGCAGTGCAAGTCCATAGTAGCATTTCCCAAAGCACATTGCCCCAGCGCAGCACTGGAAGACTTCCCAAGAAGACCAACAGCATCCTGGCTCGTATCAGCAATAGTGTGGCCAGCAGGACCAGGGCAGTGATCATCGCCCTGTACTCGGCACTGGTGAAGCCGCACCTCGAATCCTGTGTTCAGTTTTGGGCCCCTCACTACAAGAAGGACACTCAGGCACTGAAGTGTGTCTAGAGAAAGGCAACAAAGCTGGTGAAGGGTCTACAGCACAATTCTTGCGAGGAGCATCTAAGGGAACCAGAGTTGTCTATCCTGAAGAAAAGGAGGCTGAGGGGAGACCTAATCACCCTGTACAGGGTTTCACAACCTGAAAGGAGGGCGCAGTGGGGTGGAGGCCGGCCTCTTCTCCCAAGTAACAAGCAGTAGGACAAGAAGAAATGTCTTCAAGTTGTGCCAGGAGAGGTTTAGATTGGATATTGGGAAAAATTTCTTCATCAAAAGAGTTGTTAAGCACTGAAATAGGCTGCACAGCTGAGTGGTGGAGTCACCATCCCTGAAGGTATTTAAAAGAGGGGTGGATGTAGTGCCATGGTTTAGTGGTGGACTTGGCAGAGCTAGGTTAATGGTTGGACTCAATGATCTTAAGGGTCTTTTCCAACCACCATGATCATTCCAAGATCATCATGACAGTCTACTGATAGTCCACAATAGGCACAGTACACTTTCTCTTTGAACCCATGTAAACTTTTAGAAGGTTACAACATCCTATGGCAGGGAAATCTGCCCTTTAACAAGATGTTGTATGAAGAACGACTTCCTTTTGTTTGTTTTTTTGAACCTACCCATGGCTAGTTTCATGTAATACCCCCTTGGTTTTGCAGCTGAAGAGAAAATAAATAAATTTTCCTTGCCACACGTGATTTTACAGACACCTGCCCTGTTCTCGCCCACATTCTGTGAGGGAGGTAGACGGGGCATATCATATTCTTACACTGTGCTCAGGAGTGCAGTCGTCTTCCTTTCACAGAGGAGCACAAGGATTTGAATCTTAGGAGTTGAACAGAAATGCCCATGATCACACTCCAGTGGACTGGCACACCTGCTTCCCGGACAGGTTTGTCACGCTCAAGGCCCTGCATGAGGAATGGGGCCAAAATGCACTTGTGACTTTGTTCCCAGTCCCAGTACAGCTGGAATCCAGCGTGACCAGGTCAGAAGATCAATGCCTCAAGGTGGACGACAAATTTTCTTGTAAGTTCACAATACACATATTTTGGCAGGAAAAAAAAAAAAGGAGAGAGAGAAAATGTCCTTCCCACAATAATCTTTGGAGGCATGCAGTGCCCCTAGATGGTGCTCCATTCAGTCTTTCATTCTTCTCTTGAGTTTTCTTGCCCTTCTGCAAGTCAGATGAGTCCCCTCTCGGTGGAACACGTCCCTTTCTGCTCCCATCCCCTGAGAGGACAGATCTGCCCCAACTTCGGATTAGAGATGACTTGTGACTGAACCTGGACAAGACTCTGTGCCAGCATCTGCCAGCCTACGGCCTGCTGGGCTGTCACTTATGGGAAGGCAGGGGTTAAAGCCCTAGCAATTATCTTTTATATTATAATTTAGTATTATAAATTATAATAATAGATGCTAACATTATTTTACACTGTAAGAAGATGATGATGGTGGTGGTGG
>NW_010190155.1:0-25104 GCF_000695765.1 Mesitornis unicolor
TGGTTCTCAGCCTACTTACCTCCTCCCTGAGGAGCCCTCTACTTGGGCACATCTCCCACAGGCATGTTCACTGCTGTCATCAGACATCGGCGTAAGAGCAGGGCACACCCTGCAGCTCGACACCTGAGTGGCAGCACGCTCGCACTGTTGCTCTGTCTGACAAGGTTGCTCTGTCTGGCAAGCTGCGTCTGCCTTGGTGGATGCATGGATGAGGGAGGCCATGGCTCTCTGCCTGGTGGTAACCGTTGCTCACCAGCTGATCTGCCCGGGCCTCAGTGCCCTTCCTGCTTGCCTTGCCTGCGTGAACTGCCGCGCAAACTGCTGCGCCACGCCCTGTTTGCCCGTCCTGTTCGCCACACTCCGGGTTGCTCGCGCTCCCGAATAATTTGCTTGCTGTTTAAAAATGTTTTAGCAAAGGTACTCAGAAAACAGTACTATTTAGTTTAAAACTTTTTGAGCTAGATAATTGCTATAGTGCTTCATTGCTCTGCAAGATGCAGCATATTCCTGAAAATATCCAGAATAAAAGATATAGCACCATTATGGATGCTAACAGTTGCAAGATTGTATGTAGTTTGCCGCCAGACAAATTTTCCTGTTGTGCTGTTCCCCCAAACCAACACTTGAACTTTGCCAAGCACAATATTTGGAAACAGCTTGAATCAAGAGCATCTCTGTTTGTTTTCTTTGCTTGCAAAAATTGCTACCCAAGTTCATAATGTGAGGGAGTTGGAACAGAAGCGCTCTTCTCTCTTTTCCTGGACCAGCACTAGAATTTTTATTAACTATTCCTTTATGTGAGTGGGAAATAACTAGCAGATGAGTGTAACTGCAAGTTTTCTGGAAATGGTTTCTGAAGTACGCATGCAGAGTGTGGTGTATTGGAGATGTGGACCTCCTGCATCTTGCCTATACTCTGTGTGCTGTGGAAAACAGTTGTGTTTCACTGGTGTGTTTGCCCTGCTGAAAAGAACATTGTTTTTTCAAGCTAGCTATTGAAATATAAATTGTAACTGTGTTTTTTTTAGTATGAATATAGTAAGTTCATTGGACACCATAATCTTCCTCAATGCATGGAAATTGCCTGCACTGTTTTGCATTAATAGCCAGACTCTCCAGTCATGTAACCTCTCCCCTTCTCCCAGATCACATTGTCCCACATCCTTTTCATAATCACTTTGCCACATGAGAGATATAATGTGATTGCCTATATAAATCAGAAAGTTTTATGGGAATCTGTTGCACCTGCTGTTGCTTGCATGTACAGGGTGCTTGGCTGCTAGACTTAAGGTCCCTAAAGAGAGTTTTCCAAAATAAATCTCAGATTATATCCTACCATCTTTGGGCTTTGAAAATCTCAGTCTCTGATAACTTCTTTGAGAGCTTCTCAGTCTGAGTATGCCCAACAACCAGTCTTTGATCTTGGTGTAGCTGGTGGCTGAGGAGTGACCTTGATCCTAGGCGGGGGCTGCTTTCTCCTGGTAGAGATGAGGGAGGAAGGTTGCATCCCAGCCTGCCCGCATAGCTTCCAAGTCACTGATATTTTTGGAGATTTCTCACAGCCATAAAACTGATGGATGGACAGTCTATTTTAGTATAGTCTATTTTAGTATAGTCACTTAGTGAAACTAGAGGTGCAGTGGTGCCCTGAGAAAAAGAAAATTAATTGCTGCTTTAGATAATTTTCACTCTTAGCAGATGTGCAACAGAAGGGATAAAGAGGGGAAGCAGCCCAAGTACTTGCAGCATTAAACATGAGCACTTCCAAGCAGGAAGCAGCATCATCAGATAGATAGAATTTCTTTAGGATTGCTTATTTTGTTTCCTCACCCATAGATTAGAATCTGGATCATACCCTCCTGTTCTGTGCTGGACCATAAATTGTTTTTTCTATCTAGATTGTTCATAATACTGAAGAAAATGAAGTATCTTTCTCTACAGAACTTCTTACCTTCAGACAGATATGTTTTTGCTACATGTGTATTTTTTTCTTGATTTTTTTTTGGTCATTGACATTGCTTGCCCCATAAAATAGAATGTTGTATTCATTTTTTCTGTTATTTTAGTTTTAAAATAATCTATGGCTTCAGCTTGAATTACCATATAAATAACATCCCGCTGTCTTCCAGTCTGGAAGAATTTTCTTTGACATCCATGTCAATAGTTGCTGAACACCATTTTGAAGGAAAACTGCCACAGATCTGCTCGCTGTGAAGCAAAACATAGACTTTGCCTCAGTGTAATTTTTTTTGCAGTAGCAATGGAAGATTATGGGAATGTATTAATATTGTTAACTGGACATGGGGAAAGAGGTAGTCCATTTGAAGCTGTTCATGCTATACATCTGCCATATAATTGGCAAAACACATGCTTTTTTACTCTAAATATGATGTGTGTCAGTGATTCAAAAAGAAAACATCAGAGAGCTGACTGTGTGTGGGGACGTATTTAGACATATTACATTTTCTGTTTTTATAACTACAGTCTTTATTTTACAGGTCTTCTAAGGAAATATTTTTTAGCATTGTCCAATGCTTTGATGAGCCCAATAAATTTGAAGCTAAAAAGTTAAGTCCTTTAGACAGTTCATGAGTATTTTTATACATTATGTACCTATGGAATTAGCCCTGTGTGCCTCTGACTTGAGTAATAAAGCTATTGCTCTAAATTTATTCCTGTTTAATTGAGGTGTCTGTCTTAGTTGTTTATAAGAACACCACAGAAATCCACACACAAAACAGGGGTTTCCCCCTTCATGTCATAGACAAGGGGGAAAAAAAGAGTCAGTTGAGGATGTTTTAAAAATCTAAAGTACGTTCACTTTCATTTCAGTAAGTGGGAAACAGCTTAGCGTATCTAAGCCATTTTTTCCACGATGAAGGAAAGTGTAAGAATTAATGAAGTCTGAGATGAAGGAAAGAATGATTTTGTGGAGAAGGAAGTTACTTTTCTCTGCTTTCCACTTTAGTCAGTCAGTTTTTATTAGTCCCATAAATACTCTTACCTGCTGTGTCCCCTTAAGCACACAGGAATAAGGACCTGTCTTCATCTCTTCTGAAGATACAACAACCATCTTCAGAGCTGTATTCCTTTTCTTCCTTCCAGATAAGAGGTGGTGCCATGGTGCAAATGCTTAATGATTCACTGGGAAAGAGAATGGGACCTTTGTCATGGTATTGAGAGCTGAGGCAGGTGGGGTTGACCAAGTTCCTTTGTAGTCTGAGCCAGAAATGGGTGTTGAAAAACAGTTAATTCAGATAAGGTTTGTTCGTATTACAAGCAAAATGGCATGCATTTATTACTGAGCTATTTTCTGCTCTAGGTAGCCTGAAACTTCTTGTGATCTCTATTTCTGTGGGGTCTGGCTTTGGGGTGGTTCTTGTTTCTGAGTAATTTAAACATCAACCTGGAAGAAGAATACCAGAAAGCTATTGAGATTGCTTTAGGAATTAAAAGCACTGGTGAAAAAATAAACAACAACAAAACCCTGTGTGAAGGCTTACAGGTCACTGGTATCACCTCTCTTGTTTGAGAAATCAGCTGGTCAGTGCTAGGACTGAGTGTCGCATTCAGGCAATAGTACAGTATGCCTGTATGGAAATGAATTTATTTTTTAAAATATCTGCAATATTTCGATTAGGTTGTAGATCTCTGGTAGTGCCCCTTGCATTAAGCTAGATTTATGATATATCTGATGAGAAGTCATGAAGTAGTTAAGAACTGCAAATGGACATCCACTGTTCCATGTTCTGTGACAAATTCCATTCCTTAAAAATAGTATGAGCAATATGGACTTATTTGGGCTTGATTCCTTCCCCACTAAACTCAATACAGTGTTTCTGGCTAGATTAATAGTTCCTAGCTTTTTTGTGAGTGGTCCTCATTACTGCCACTCATAGCTCTTTTTCTCTGTCTTCCTTCTGCTTTGGCATTCTCATGCTTTCTGTTTCTACCTCTGTTCCTCATCAGAAGTTCTGGCAACATTGGTTATAAGCACTAGTAAGCTTGGCCAAGCTTATTAACATGTACTTCTGGTGTGACTCGTTGAGAACAAATAGACTGGATATTAGGTCTGAATTTTGATGTTAGGTTGCCCTGCAAAACCTCAGCAAGAGGCATTTTTCTATAGATGATATGAACACATGGTTCTTTGGCAGCTTCCCTCATGGCAGTGATAATAGCTTTGCATTTGCTTTGTGTCAGCAAATGACAGACTCATCCTGCATGATGATAAACTGTTCTCTGAGTTATATGTTAACTCTTGTGTTCTGAGGTTTTTAAGAGTTTTCTTTTTCTTTCTTTTCTTTCCATCCTTTAGACCATTTCATGTGGAGCCTACGAACATAGTCAATGTGAACAATGACATGCAGAGAGTCACTGATGAAGCTTCAGCAATGAATAAACGGATTCATTACTATAGCAGGCTCGCATCTCCTGCAGACAGGGCATTGGTAAGGCAAAGACAGGGCCAGGTGAACCGCGTGGTGTCTGGCATGTTGGGTCTTCCACAACTTAGGTTTATGAAAGAAGTACAAATGAAGGCAGGGGGAGAGGCGCTCTGCAGCTTGCCTTGAAGTAAAGATCTAGTAGCTGAGTGCCTTAAAAAGGTCTTGTGTTACCACAGGTTGTGATTGGCTTCTTGTGTAGTGCCTAAACCACCCAAAGAAAACATGCAAACAGCTTGAATTTTGTAGCAGTGGTCCAGCCTGTCCAGATGTGTGTACTCATTTGTCCCATCTATAAGAGGATTTAAGCAGTGGTCAGTTGCAGTGATTGACCTAGCATGATCTGTGCATGGTATGTTACAAACATTTTGCAGAAGAAAAATATGTTTTTCTGCTATCTACCTAAAAATCCTGTCGACTTTCTTTTCATGGGAAGAAAATTAATGTAGTCCAATTTTTTTTTAATGCACTTTCAATTGAAAGATTTTGTGATTTACAGCAGTTGGCTTGCTGTGTTTGGAACAATAGTTACTTTGGGGTTACTAAGTCTTGTTTTTTATCCATTTGTTAGATTGCTCCTGATCATGTACTTCCAGCTCCTGATGAAATCTACGTGTACAGTCCATTAGGAACTGCTTTTAAAGTTGACAGTTGCGCAGATGGCTATGGTAAAAACTCCAGTATAGTGACAATGTATGTTAAGCACCTTGCCATATCTTAGCCAGAAAATGTCTTATTGTTGAATATTCTATATGTGTGCATAACTATTGTAGCTAACAGGACAGTGTGAAGTAAAAGTGCTCCTTAAATTATTCACTGCCTTTTTTCTTTTCTTCCTAGATTTATGATATGGAATACAATGATGGGTACATCTATATTAAGTATTCCATGGGGAATAAAACAGGTAAAATGGTGGAAAATTTATGGATATGATAATGGTTTTGGCAGTATGGCTTGCTCTTCATTTTTCTGTATTGTTATTGATAAATAAAGTAAACTGTATTTCTGCTTCTTGACAGGCAGGCTTTACTTGTGGAATCATTCTCATCTTACTGATGGGCATTTTGACTCTTTATTGCTGCTACAGAGTTGTGAAATCACGGAAAATGATACGTAAGCAATACAAAGCTTCATAACACAAATATTTTCATTAAGTGTGAAATACAGAGACCTAATAGATTCTTAGTTCTCCTGTATCTTTACTATATGTTAGACCTGACCTGCAAGTAAAAGCTGTTCCTTTGAATGTCTCCCTACTTTTGTAGCCTGGATCTAAGGTCTGTAAGCTAAGTGTCTGTCTTCCCTTATTAGATTATCCTTCAGTTCCTTCGGACATACATATTGTAGCCAAACTTCTAGTAAGCAGGGTTTCAGATGTTCACTAACTAAGCATTTGGCACCTTACAAAGTTGCAGGCTTCCCTTCTTCTCCATAAGCACTGTACTTTTCTCTACATGTATTTCTGATTATGTTCTGCAGAAGTACAGTGAGAGCTGTAGCTGCATCCACTTGTGTTGTATGCCTGTACTACCCTAATAGGTATATATCTTCTGTGTTGGAAGCAATTTATGGACAATTGCTCCAGTGACAGTGGTTCTACTTAGAATGTACCTTTGTAGTTCAAAACTCATATAGAAGCTCTTGTAGTTGGCACTTTTTTGCATAAACTCATTTGCTTAAATAAGGGCAGCTGAGACCTCCAGTTTAGGACAGGTCATTTCGGGATACTGTTGAAATCACCTGCAACAAGCTTTAGCTCTAAATGCATGGCTGTGTTTTTGCCACCATGTCTTATTGGAATGCTTCTGAAAGTGCTCAGAGTAGTAGTATGACCACATACTACTTTAGGCTCCTTCAGTCAAACACCTAATGAATGTTATACTTTAAGGTTAACAGCAGTCTTCTTAGCCCTTGGAAGCACTGTGAATTTATGTCAGAATATTCTGAAACAAGAACAGATCTCTCATGAAGAGTTCTACTGAGTTTAATACAACACTTTCTTTAGATATGTTTCTAATTTTTTTGTATCTTCTTCAGCTTTAATAGATACCTCAAACTGGGAATTCCCAGATGTTTGCAAGTATTACTTTGGATCCTTTGGTCAATGGTCAAGCCTCTTATTTTCTATGGTATCACTTGTTGGAGCCATGGTTGTTTATTGGGTGCTTATGTCCAACTTTCTGTTCAACACAGGAAAGTTTATATACAGTAGGTATACATTTTTAGTTAACTTTTACAGCTATCTTGTGGAAAGATACAGAATTTACTTTATACTAAAAAAGGATTATCCATTTTACTTAATCCTGATTTTTCTGTTACTTTGTATGAAAAGTAAAGCGAGACTAAGCTGTGTGTGAAGTTATGGGCAGTCGTGTATGTTTTCAAAGCCAGTTTCTCAATTTCTCTCTTAAATTGTGGTTTTAATGAAAGTCACACTACCAATTATCTGATTTACATGTCAGTAATGAGGTTTCTTGGTGTAGTTTAAACAACCCAAACCTGGTTGCTTGTTTCTACTTTGTGTTTTCACTCCCCCCCTTATTTGTATGGGTATAGTTATTTGAACAGCCATGTAGCAGGCTAGGCTGTTGAAATTATCTGGGTTAATGAAAAAAAAATCCAGTTTCTTTCTAGATTTCAACAAACATTCATAGAGTGCAGCCATTTAGAAAGTTTTTCCTGAAGGAAGGCTGAATGGTGAAATAATGATTCTTAGTCTGGCACTGCTACAAAATAAAACAGTGATTATTTGCACCCTTGTACGTGCACAGGCACACAGGCTTTTGTGGATAAAATCAATTAGCTATGTAGAGTTGTGGGAATAAATGATGGAACTGAGAGCTTTGAAAATCTGACTCACAGTGTTGAATAGCACAACTAAGATTTAAGAGTTTCTGTTTTGAAAGTAATTAAGAAATCTCTGAGGCAAATAACAGCACAGATATTTATACCTCTTAAACAATGTTTAATTAGAGTTCCCACCATCCGTGAAGGACATACTCTACTTTATTGATTAATGACTGGTGTGTTTTACAGCTGACCTAATTCGTGTGTTGTTAAGGCCATTTCATTTTAGGCTTTTTTTCTTTTCCCCATAAGATTAGCACTTTAATCTTGAATTATTCTAAACTCCGATTCTAATAAGTGAACTTCGGAATGATCAAAACAGTTCCCTTTCTAGGAAAAAGTCCTGCTTTTCCCTGATACTGGCATGTTATTTTATCACTTTTCTGTATTTGTTAGTGGTTAATTTGTTTGCTCTTTGATAACTTTAATCCTTGGATTCTTGTCCTAACTTTCATTGTGGCTATTTATTTACTAAGTTATAAAATGGGTAACAGAATGTAGGTGTGATACAGTGGCATCTTCCAGCCATGCATTTCTAAGTTATTCTAAGCAGACTACTGTATTTAATTCTAGTACATTCAGATGACTTCTTAAAAAATCTGCACAAACAATTTAGGTGGGAACAAATTGATTTCCTAAGGGAGTATGGTCTAGAAATTAGTAGTACACAAAGAACGCAAGAAATGTAAGCCAAGTGTGATATCCTTTTTTTTTTTTAATTAACACCATGTCCCATGCTTTTGTTCTTTCTTTGTTTTATGAGACATAAATAGATCCACAAATACAATTACTAATCCTAAAACACTTCCTAAGTACAGAGGAATCATAAGTTGGCTATATGTCTATAACTAATTTCAACTTCTTTTGATGGCTTCACACTAGGTATTTTTTTAAGTAACAGTGCAAAGCAATGGTGAAGTGAGGAGGTGATGAGTGAGTTTAGTTAAATCTTCTTATTTTTGTATACAGTGAACTGATACCAATAAGTATGGGAAACTCAGTTGTAATTCAGGGTGTCATAAATCAAAATGAAGAAACAAAAATAGTTTTCTTCCCACGAGACATTTTGCTTTCTTTATAAGAAACAAGCTGCTGTTGATTGCATTTTTAAATATCTGAGGCCTACTGCCCCAGTTGATTTTCTGTGTACATAATACACCCACATGCAGCCAAAGCAAATTTTAACCAGAGGCACAATAATTAATTTTCCAAGCTGATGGACATTTTCTGTGTGTGTGTATATATACACACATAAATATAAGGAAACTGCTGTCCAATACTGTCATACTGGTGAAATTGAAACTTGAAAGTATCTGCTGTGGCAGAGCAGTAAAGTAGCACAGGAATGTACTGGAAACAAAATACTACTAGAGATGACTGTAGACAGTGAGACTTAAACCTTTTTCCAGAGATTCCCGTCTTTAAAATACAACATGGAAAAAGCATCCCACAGAGCCTGTTCTGAAAAAAGATTAGAAAAAATGATGAGGGGAAGCTTTTTTCTATATAATACCATCTGGACTAAGGGTATGGTTGCATGCACTCTTTTCTGTCCGTAAAGAGGCTGGTTTTAAGATGCATCTCCTCAATAACCTACTGTACAACACTGCAGACAGAGGAGCTGGGACAAGTGAAGCTGTGCCTGGGGGAACAGGACTAAGCAGCTGGGAGTGGAGGCTTGGGAACTTCATCAGTGGACATGAAGAAAGTAGAGCAGTGGTGGGCTGCTTTAAAACACTTCTAAAAGAAATTTTTAAAATAGCAACTTGGGGTTAGGGGAAGTGCAAGCTGCTGTATCATGCCACTGCTGTCATTTTCCAAAATATTTCCTTACTCAGCTTTTATCAAGTCAACAGATAAAAGCCTAATAGCAGGTTTGGGGCATTGACAATAAGATTTTCTTCTTTTCAGACTTTGTTCATGACATCAATGTAACAGATATTGTTCCTGGCACGAATGGAAGTAACAAAGGTAAGAAGCACTTATTAGTATTCTCTTTCCTGGTTGGAGGGGGGCAGGTGTTTAAAGGCAAATCATCATGTTTCCATGCCTAACAACATTCCAGTTATAAAGAGTATATCATAAGTTCTAACTACCTGCTTTTTTAAAAATACAATTTTTTTATCTGGGATTTGTACTTCCACAAGTAACTGCACAATTGCTTAATAATTAAAAAAAAAAAGTGGTGATGGGGATAAGGAATAAGAAGCAAATTATGAGTTTGTGTATACCCATATAGTTCTTCCTTAAAAACGTAAATGTTAGACCTCTTAACAGTAGTCGCACAACAAAGAATTGCCTTAAGGAATTGTGACTTTCATACCCTAAAATTGAGGCACATCAAATCTATTTACTGTTTAAAATCTTGTCTGGGTCATCTTTGTTCCTTACCACTGCTGCAGCAACATTCTTATTTTAAAAATTGCTGTAAGGGCAGCTTTAGTGATGCTGAGTGCAAAAAGAAACAAGTGTCAGGCTACATGACTGTCCACTTTCGTTTTATGGAGAGTCTGTCATTTGCCCAACTAAGGGAGGAAACTGCAGTCAAGTATGAAGATAGGTCTGTTGTTAAGTAGGCAGAATAATGTAGGGTGAAGGCAAAAGCTAGGCATTGTCAGCCTCTCATCTTTCTGTCTGCATATAGTATCTGAACATGTAGTGCTTTGTTATGAAGCAGAAATGTTGCGCTATCCTTGGTGCCTGTGGGAATGGGGAAACATTTCACAGCTGGACAGCTGTGTCACACTGGCTGCAGCCATGCTTCTGTAGAGCAGCTGTTGGAGTCAGGTGAAAGAGAAATAGTTCTGAAAAACAGTTGATTTGCATTTGAGCTAGTATTGAGTCCTGTTTCTCCTACAGTCCTTACCAGTAAGGCACCAATAGCTGCTGCAGCGCACTTTCCCTTCTTCTCTCTCCTGCTTCTGCTGTTCTGTCCCATTTTTAGGCAGCAGGGAGTATAACTTGACAGAGTTATAGACAAAGAGACAAAGTAGATAACAATATTCCACAGCATCCTCAATCAATTGCAACATCTAAAGCAGCTGTTTCACAAAATTAAGGGCTGCCAGATGCTCAGATGACTCTTGGCAGGGCATTCAGGGCTTCCAAGGAGGTCAGTAAGAACAAAAGCATTTTTCAAGATCTATGAAACAATCCTCTTAGAAGCAATGAAGAGAAAGCAAATGAGAAAACTGGAAGTAAAGTAACATATTGGTCTCAAGAAATTTGACAGAACACTTGTTACTTATTATTTGTCTTTGTAACAGAACAGGTATTCAGCCAATGTGAGAAGGAGGCTATAAGGTATTGTGGTATGCCAAATTTTAGAGTAAGATGTTATGAGAACAATAAGGTTCATATTTCAACACAACTTTGTAGGCATGTGTTAGAAAGAAATGCTTATAGTAACAGAAGTAAAATAAACATGTTTTTATCAAGGGATCTTTTTGTTTGGTTGATTTTGTTCCAGTCACTTGTTCAGGTGCTGCCATTGATCAGCTACCATGTAACACAAGTGTGAAGTTTCTTTTTGCCAGTGTTATGGGTGCATATCTTAAATGGCTTCTGTTGTGTTCTGGATAAACTCAAGTGGAAGAGGAAAGATTGTAGAACATGGAAGAAGGGACTGACCATCTGGGAGGAATACAAGACTGTTGTCAGAGGATGTAGGGGTGCAACAAAGAAAGCTAAGGCCTCCTTAGAATTAAACGTGTCACAGACAGCAAGAAAGGCTTCTTCACGTATGTTGGAGGCAAAAGAAAGGCTAGAGGAAATGTGGGCCTGCTCCTGAATGAAGTGCCCTGATGACAGAGATGACTACTCCCAAAACAGTGTACAGTAATACAGGTTCTGAAGTGTGCAGGTACAGATAACAGTGCTAAGTATGCAGCCAAATGCAGAAGTGCATTGCTATGACTTGATTCCAGCAGGTACAGTAGGCACTGAACGCACCTATTATGTGATCTTGAAGGACTATGCCACAGCTTCAGAGAAGTCAGCATCTTTTCTGTGCTTGGCTGAAAGAAGTGTGGCACTTGCCAGCTTAGAGTACAAGGTGCCCAGCAGTGAAATCTTAATGCTGAACTCCTGATGAAAACAAAACCAAAACAATAACAACAAAATAGAAGTTAGGAACCAAGTTGTCAAACACTGCTTTTGAGTAGTCCTGTTGCCCATAGGTAAAACACTCTCCAGAAATTATGGGATCTTGGCCGTGAAGATTCTACAGTAAAATGCTTTTCATCTGGGGATATTTTTCTTCTCCTTTCTTCCAGTCATTTGTCCAAGTGCTGCTAGCAGTCATCCACCACAGAACAGGAGTGTGATATTCTCTTCTGGCAATGATACCGGTTTTGAACTCTTTGAGAAGTGGTGGAGCAAATCACAAACAGTACCATTTTACCTGATTGCTGTTCTTCTGCCCCTGCTAAATCTGAAGTCTCCATCCTTCTTTGCAAAGTTTAATGTCCTAGGTAGGTAACAAACACTGTTAAAACCTTGTTCATTGTGGCTAAAATGTATGGAAAACAGTGAAAGTTCCTCCAGTGAGTAGAATCCTAGAATCATTTAGGTTGAAAAATACCTTTAAGATCATGTAGTCTGACTGCAAACCTAACACTGCCAAGTCCACCACTAAACCATGTCCCTAAGTGCCACATCTACGTGTCTTTTAACTGCCTCCAGGGATGGTGATTCCACCACTTCCGTGGGCAGCCCATTCCAATGCCTGATAACCCTTTCAGTGTAGAAATTTTTCCTAATATCCAATCTAAACCTCCCCTGCTGTAACTTGAGGCTGTTTCCTCTTCTCCTATCACTTGTTAATTGGGAAAAGAAACCAACACCCACCTCACTGCAACCTCCTTTCAGGTAGGTGTAGAGAGCAATAAGGTCTCCCTTGAGCCTCCTTTTTTCCAGGCTAAACAACCCCAGTTCCCCCAGCTGGTTGCCCTTCTCTGGACACACTCCAGCACCTCAATGTCCTTCTTGTAGTGAGGGGCCCAAAACTGGGCACAGTATTCGAGGTGTGGCCTCACCAGTGCCAAGTACAGGGGGACAATCACTTCTCTGCTCCTGCTGGCCACACTATTCCTGTTGCAAGCTAGGATGCTGTTGGCCTTTTTGGCCACCTGGGCACACTGCTGGCTCATATTCAACCTGCTTGTTCACCAGCACCCCCAAGTACTTTTCCATCCAGCATTTTTCAAGTAGTTTGCTGGAAGTTGAAGGCCTCAGAGTGGTTCTTTGGTTGACTTGTTAATCATCCAGTCTTTCTACCCTGCTTTGCTTGAGTCTTACAGTTAATAGGGAGTTATTTTTTTTTCCTTTGCTGCCTTGATAATAATGTAAAATAAGTTCCACTATATTTACAACAGATTTTCCCAAACAGTGGTACACGTACTACTGTGCAGCATTTGATGCATACTACCTTGACACAAACAGTCAGACATACCCTTCCTTGTCTGGTAAACATTTCAACACAGACAGTTACTTCCAGTATTGCTGGGTGCCTCTGAACCAATGAGAAGGAATGCAAATCCACTGTTATAATCAAGTTTATCCAAAGTTATGATCAAGACAAGGTTTAAATCAGTAGTGATCAAATGTCATTATCAGCTTCCCAGACTAAAGTTCATAATTGTAGTAAACATATCTTATTGGACCATTTGGTTCAAAAAGTCAAGGACTGAACGGACGTTTTAACAGCTGTGGAACTGTGGCCAGCTTTTTCTCATATTAGATTAAAATCCTGACAATGTAAGCTGGAACTGATCTGTTACTGCCTAGAGACCTCTCTGTCTGCCCAGCACCAAGGATTACATGGTATTTCTTCCACTGTCGCTAGTGCAGTGTCTGGAGAACATTAAACATGCTGAAAGCTTTCATTGGGTGCAAGGGCATTATTCTTTCCCTCTGATCTGTGATAGAAATAGAGAGAAAATTTAGACCTAGTCTATATTTTTAAGAATAAATACCAACCGTAAGTGTTTGAGCTACTAGCAACTGGTTGGATGGAGCAAGAATAAAACAGCATAAATGCTTTCTGCTGCCTCGTGGTGTTTATTTGGCTCTTGTCTTTTCTAGGTACAGTTTCAGTTGTTTACTTAGTTTTTCTGGTTACTATAAAGGCTGCTCATCTGGGAATCCACTTAGAATACGACTGGTTTACAGAGAATGATTTTTTTGTACCAGGTAAGATACTTATAATACAGGAATGAAGCATATATATGATGGGTTTAACATTTTTAAAGCAATTAATGAATGACCTTCTCATTCACCTTTTAACACCTCTGTAACAAGTGAGGAAATGGTGTCTGATGTTGCATGTAGAGGCTCTCCCTTGTGACAGAGTTACAATCCCTTCCCCAGTAATGTTCCTTAGTTAGGAGACAGTATTAACACTGTGGGGGAGTGCCCATTGGAGTTATCTCCAACATGTATCGTGTGACAGGGAGCTTGCCACAGTCCTGTTTTACCTATGTTACAGTAAGTTCTAGCTGCACCATTTTCAGATCATGCTTATTTCAGGAGCAATTAAAAGACAAACTGTAGACAGTGACTGATAAAGGTGCTGTAAGTTCTTCACTCACTGTCTGGCTTAAATGAAATTGCACATTCATCATAATTCACAAGTACAGTTTTCCTGTACTTCCCAATCTATCTCAGGTTTTAGTCCATAATCTTAGGTCTCTTGTAAAGATCCCTTAGCTCTCCAGCATTTTTCTTTTCTTTTTTGAATGTTGTTTTGGTGGCTGTTCTTTCCAAATTACTATTACAAATTACTGTGTGAGACATCACAGTCATAAACAGTGGTATTGCATGAACAGATAGTCTAGAGAGATCCATATCTTGTTTTAGGAGGCCTGGAATGAGAGATCTGGGATTTAGATCTTAGCTTTTTTTCCCCCATTCTTTACAACTGGCAAAATTGTATGACCAGTTAGCTCCCAGGAGCTGTGTCTTGGCTATTGCGCTGTATCATTCCTTCTGTTCTTAGAAACAAGAGTATTTTGTCCTTCTTTAAAAGTTACTTATCTACTTAAGGCAAAATTCAGAGATGCGCTCCTTCTTAGGGTTTCTTTATGGGTTTGTGCATTTTTAGCTTGCCAGTCACAATAAGCACTGTACTAACAGTCTTACGTATGGGTTGCAAACTATTGTTAGGTCTAATAACGTAGAATTGGAGAAGAAAACATGGATAACTTAAAACATTAGGATGGGTTTTGAATTACTGTACCAAGATATAGATCGAAGAAAGAAACACCAGAGTTGTTTCATGTTTCTAATAGAACATGATCTAATTTGTGGAATACTGTGCTGTGGCAAACAGTTGAACTGAAATTGATCTGACATGATAATAAACAGCTTAGTTAATGTATTTCATATACATTTGGCAAAGAATTCTGTTCAGAACCCAGTATTCCCCTCCTCTGCTCCTTAGCCCCTAGATATTATCACATTTGTTCATTTTTCTGTAACTGTCTAAGGTAATTCATTCCTCATCTCAGTCTGACATTCAGAACCCTATTTCAGGATCTGAATGACAAGAAACAAGTGAAAGGCTATGTAAAACAGTTTCTTCAGCTTGGTCATGTCACCAAGAAAAAAAAAATCATTGTCCTTTCTGGCTGTCTTCAAAGCCAGTTTTTGCTGAGTATGACTGTGTGCAAGACCATAGCAAATGCTTAGAGGATGAACTGAGTTATCATCATAATTCCCTAAGAATCCGGTATCAATGATATCTATTTCCCTCCATCACTGCATTTACTTTTAGGCAGAATTTTTGAACTAACCTGCTTTTGTGTCTAGTGTAAAAATTTGGATTTCAAAGCACTGAATGATTAACATCTGTGTTGGTGGCCTAGTTTATTTTGTATGGCATTATTCTTAATGCTGTCTGTAAGTAGAAAGGCTACTCAAGCATGTGCTGCTCAGTCAGTAGATAGAACACAATGTTTGGTCTTGCTGCATTGTGAGTGTGGAAACAGGTTTAATGTGAACTGCTCCAGCAGTCAGTCTTCAAATGCTCTCGTGGCCTCATATCTACAGACTCTTCCTGAGAGCGCGGGAGAAAATTTTCCCAAACTATGGTTCACTAACAAATCCATGTGAACTGGAAACCAGCCCAAGTCTAAGAAATCAGGTTTTAGGCATCTTGAAGTACAAGTCCAAAATCTATTAAGCAGTCCTAGCTTAAAATGAGTTATAGAACAGCGCATGTACCACAGGTGATGAAGTGGAGCACCCAGTAGTTTGATTATTTTGGCAATGTGGCTAGTACTGCTGGGGGACCATGTAGCTAATGCATATAAGCCCAGCTACCACTGATTGTTGTAGTGATGGGGAAATGCAGTGCCAAAAGAGCTTCTGAATCTGTCCGTTTTATTTGTATTATTGAGACTGAAGTAGTGGACGGAAAACAAACCCAAAGTCATTTGCACTCTCAATTCTACCAGTAGTGTATCATGGTAGTTAGATACTGAAGGTGCAGTGAATCCATCCCTAGGGAAGGCACAGTCTCTCACCCTGCATGAGCCCTTTGTTAACTGCCTGGGGTACACTTACCTTTCTCACTTCATAGTACTTCAGAGGAATCTGGTTTAAATATGTTTGTATGGAGCTCTCTGTGGTTTGATCTGCAAGGGTTTGTGAGCCTCTGCTGAGTGTTTCACTATATTGCTGAATGTTTTCCAGAAGCTGAGTTACCTCAGCTTGCTGTTAACACTCTTTTAAAGAGTACATATATCCTTATATAATACCAACAAAGATGGTGCTTTAATTATGTTACACATTGTTAACCTCTGTCATTTTTCCTCTAGAAGCATAAGTGACTTCCTAATAACAGAGCACACAGAGCAAATTATTCCTTCCCCCCATCTCCCTGTTCAGGGACCAATAGATTTACAGCCTCACTGGAATAAATTCCTGCCTCAAAAATGTTTTCCAGTTCAACTGTTGAGAAGCAGAAACGCTTGTATGTGTAAGTTCTACATTAACCTAATCTTTGATGGTTGGAGTGTCTCGTGCAAATTTGCAGAACGGTGTGTTGTATAGTAACCACTGTCTTCATGCATTTTGTACTTTCTGCTTAAATGCCTGCATTGACTATGGTCAAGATAGATTGTTCCATTTCAACATGGAAGTTCATGTTTCTGCCAGTGGACTCCACAACACTGTAAGTCCTCTGCATTTTGACATTGTTTGTTTCAAAGTAGCAAATTATTAATACTTTTTTTCCTCCCTTAGAGTTTAGGATCCTGTTCCCTCAGTTAACAGGGGTTCTGACACTTGCCTTCTTCATTCACAATTGTGTCATCACACTCCTTCAAAATAACAGGAATCAAGAAAACAATGTAAGTAATTTCACATGACTACTGTTTTGTATCTAGATTGCCAGGCAGCGCTATTTTTTTTCTATCTGCTTCTCTTGAAATCAATCCAGAGACTGTAATAGCTTCAGAAAATGTAACTCATCTGATAAGAAACCAGTTACATGTACTTTTCACTGGCTACCAACAAGAAATAGATACATTACAAATGTATTTGAATGAAAGCCTTGAGCATCCCAGACTTACTTGAGGTCAAGCTGGTGTTAAATGGCCAAATTACACACAAAAGGCTGAAGGCTTGACAATGTTGTAAGACTCCAGAAAAAATAGCCAATTTTAGAATGAAAAATGTTGGGGAATATTGGGCACATTACTGATTTTATCGGAGTTCTGAACAGTAGTGCTGCGGTCTAGGTAGTATCTTTTCTCAGAATTGCTTCAGTAGTTTTCTGTCACAATCCAAGTCAAGGTTCATAGAGAAATGTGACCTGATTTAGGAAATCCTCAAACTTGAAGCCTGTATTGGGAACCTTTATTGAAATGTAGACTTTGGACTGGTCCTTTGCCCTTGAAAAAGTTCTGTACTGCTCATCCAGGTGAAACTGCATTCTTTGTTAATATCTTCCCATTACAAAATACAAAATGGAGTAAACGTGATACGGAGTTAGAGTTTGAGTACATTTTTACTGTACTTATTTTTATTGTTTAGTTTTTTCCTCCATACTTCCCAGGATTCTTGTCCAGCTTCATTAAAATCTTAGCTGTAAAGGTAACATACAAAGATTTTTAAATATTAGCTATATGAAAAACTGGTACAGCACAGAATCCCAGAATGATTGAGGTTGGAAGGGATCTCTGGCTGTCATCTTGTTCAAACCCTCTGTTCAGGCAGAGCCACCTAGAGCCAGTTGCCTACAGAAATCAGTTAAAGTACTTCTGTTTTGATTATTCAGATTTGGAGTGGATTTGCCAATGCAGTGAGATGACTTCTTGCTTTAATAATCTGCATAGTTAACAGTTTTGTCCCTGTGAACCAATGCCAGCTTGCGAGTGACCACCTCTGCAAAGGAGTCATGAATTCTCCTCCAGGAAAGCTTCTTGAGGTTTATGGGCATTTCTGAAAATAGTTTAAAGAGCGGCGTAGTGAAGCTCTGGAGAAAGAAAACTGAATGAGTTTCTTCTCAGTTTTCTTAAGAAAATCTTAAGCTGTAGAAAAGAGCAAGATTTCTCTTTAGTGAGGACTTTCAAATACTAAAGGCATGGTCACTCCAGCACTACGTATGCAAAGGAGGCCTAATGCCTCCATGCCACCTTCAGAACTTTTCATGTGGCTTTTCCCCCTTCATTTACATCGGAGCAATCAGCTGCAAAGAGCAGCACCAGGAATCTTCTCCAGCTTGCTTTTCCTGTGGTAAAGAGGAAAAAACCTGCTGCCTGCATTTGAATCAGCTTTTCTGAATGCCCTCCCTGGAGCTTAAGTTGAATTTCCAAGTCAGCCCTAGTGTGGATCTGAAGCCCTCCAGAGGATTGTTCAAATTGCATGGAAGGAGCACCTTTAAGAATGGCAGGAGAGGTTTGTAATGGGAAACCAAATCTGTGCGTAGTTCTTCTAGGCGTTTTATTTATCTAGAGATCTCTTTGCAAGTGTTAATGAAGCACTGATGCTCTTGAAGAGCTATTTTGTGATTATTTCACTAAGCTGCTGTGTTAAGTGGTAGTTTTACATATGTATAGTGGTCTCAAGCTCTGTCATAAGTCAGAGGTGTTGAGGGTATTCTTTCATATGTATTTACTTCAGCAAGATGCTTTCTAATATCAGTATCTCATGGGGAGTCAAATGGAGACATCAATGTTTTGTGGATTGACCTGTTAACATCTCACTTCCATCAGAGTTCAGTGTAAACGCACAGGACCTGGCAAGCTGGAGAAGCACTGTTTTAGTTTTGAACAAAACTTGCTGAAACTAGTGATCATAAGAACAGCTATTTGAGGAGGTGGAAAAAACTAAAAGAAACAATAACATTCCTTTTATGGAGTCAGAAATCCAAAACAGTAGCAGCTTCCATTCTGGTCTCAGCCATGTATCACTGCCCAAAGCTAAAACTCATACTGGGGGAGGATTTCTCTGGCTGCTATTCCAGTACAGTGGTGTGGGTGTGAGAAGAGCAGTGCCCTGGAGTAAGCCAAATGTCAGCAGCACAGCCTGGAGAAGCCCTGCGAACAAAGTTCTTAGTCTGCTGTTCAAAGTTGAGCTCACTGTTCTCATCTACCCCTCCTGCCTCCTCGTATTTATCCATCTAAGGTTATGTGCACTGCAGAATCAACTGATTTTGGAAACTGACTGTGTAGAGAACTAACCCAACCACAAAAAAGGTGGTTTGTTGGGATTTTTGTTTGTTTGGGGTTTTTTTTTCCTGATTCATATCTGGTTCCCTGAGCAACGGTACAGATGCTACACAAGCCCAGAGCACGATCTACAGGCATGAATATGTTAGCGCTGTCTCTCAGCAATTGCTTGTGGACCTTTTTGTCCGGTGATTAATGCAGAAGGCTGAGAGCTGTGGATGTTTCTTTCTTTCTGCAATATTGAAACAGTGTTTATTCCCTGTAATCAGGGTGAGCTTCTGTTGATGCTGCCCTACCATTGGTTTATCCTTCCAGCCAAAATCCTGCACAGCATTATGCACCTTGGTGAAGTACTTTTTTGTCTTCCTGTTAAATGTTACCACTTGCCCTTGATACTTGAACACGTGAAGTCTGTTTTTATGATATAGATTAGAGTCCTGCTGAGATATTACAAAGACAGCATCTCTCTTTTGAGAAGTGACCAATCTGAAATGAGGTGATCAAAAGGTACTTCTAATGTGGTAATAATTACTAAGCATTGATACGGGCTTCTCCATCCAAGAAGCAACTCTACAAACTAGCTTTCACTTTGGTATTGAGGGAAAAAAAACACCCTGTTTTCTCCATAGCATGCAACAGGGGAAACAAGGCCTGAAAGTTGCCTGTTCTTTTCCACATCTCATAGGAAATACCTGTAAAGTCACAGAGCCTTCAGTGTGTTGTGTCCGGTCCTGTGCCACAGGTCCAGCCTGCACTGGTTACTAATCTATCAGTGTAATATCATGTCTTGTACTTTCAGAGTTTTCTTTGTTAGCTCCACCCAATTTATCAGACTCCTCTTTTTGTTAGGGGGCTGATTTCTGCCTTCATTCTGCTGTTGCTGCCAGCCTCAGTCACCCAATTTTCTGTTCTTCCAGAGACACTTTTAACACTTTGTTCTGCGCATCTGACCAGAAAAGCTCCTGGTCAGCAGTAACTGCAGTAAACACATGTTCTCCAAGTTCCACCTCAAAATCTGCCCATTACCTCAGTGTACTTGACAAGGGCTTGACAGGTGACATGCTGTGATCTTTATGGACTGTGACCTGCATGTTATCTTTGATACTTCCCTTCCAGTCTGATCCCCCAGATATATCCTTCTTTCAAGCATTTTTTCTACATTGGATTCTTGTATTATAAACTCTTAAGTGTGAGGCCTGCTGAATTCTTTATGGTTGGGCACCTAACACTATGGTTTTGTCCATTCTGAATATAAAAGTCTTAATATAAAATTTAAAACAGATAAATGTAATTATTGCTCTGTTACTTAAAATTAATCTGTTTATCTCTCTCCAAGTGTCCTTTTGTTCTATGCTGTCTAAACAGTATTTGTAGTCAAGATCTTTAAGGAGTGAACCCAGGTCTCCTGAAGAGTAGTGACCACTAATCAGAAGATGTTCCTTTTATATACACACAGACTCTTGTACAAAGATAACCATCTTATATGCAGAAGCAGATGTTTGCAAGAGAGCTGATGAATGTTTGAGGAAACAAATCAGTTCAGGGGTTTGAGTTGTCTTTATTTCTTTTCTTGTTGCTTATGGGATTCAAGGTCTTGGTATTCTTTGTATGGTGACAGCAAGAAAAGGGTCTATTGTGTTACATGCTATAAAAATGTATTATCAGAATTATCTCAGCACTTTGTTTCAGTACAGATTAAAGCATACACCCCTAAGAACTGTAGGAACTTGAACTGGTTAGTATAATCGGAGGTCATAACACACCAGCTATCTACCCTGAATCAAATGTAGTCCAAAGGTAGCCAGAAGAATTTTGTTTCAGATTGCTTGCCCTCACAACTGCAAGTACTTGTCACAGCAAAAATGGTCTCACAGTTGTTTGTAGAGCTTATTTGTAGACTGAGTGCAAATTACAACTGTGAGTTACTGTGTTGTCTTTATGCATGAGGAATACACCTAAAATACCTAATTTAAAGCAAGTGAAAACAGGTTTTGACAGACAGTGTGCCTTAAGAAGGTCTTGCATCCATTCTGAAAAATTATCCAAGTACTGTCTCAGGAGGTGAGAGTCTGTGTCTCTCTGTGAAACCACCTTACCCTGATTAGTCTCTGGTTCCTGCAGTTAATAGAAGTTACTCATAAATACCTATAACAAATCTGGATGCTCAGATTTAGTATTCCTAAAATTACTTTTTTAGGATGGACGCTGGTACTTTTTAAGATGTAGCTGTTATATAAAATTCTGTACAGCTTCTCATATCTATGAGGAGAAATTCTGAGACTAATTTAAGGAAGATGCTACTGCTCAACCTCAGATGGAAGTTGCTGGTCCTTATTCAGTGACCAGTGTGAGAAGAGTAAAGGATGGAGAAGCATCTTTCAGCTGCAGGTAGCTGGTCAGCAGGAGGAAGAGGTTCCACCTGGAAATGTGCAGCTGTCGGGGGCATTAGGGCCACACTGGGGTACACCTTAACCACGCGCTGTTGTCTGATGAGTAACATCATTGGCCTCTTGCAGGCTGATGGGGAAAAGACAGCAATCCTCTACCTGAGAAGCACCGACAAAATGAGCAGGAGATTACAGTTCCCCCACTAAAAACTGACTTCCATCTCAACTGTTCTTGAAACTCGTAATCTAGCATTTCATACTTCCCTCAGGGACTGCCTTGCACTTGGAAGGTGCCAGAATGGTGTAGGATATGCTGCTTCTGTCAAGGAGATAGTGTGAAGAAACACTTAGGGAAACATTTCAATGCACAGATGTGAGCAGGCTTTGCACGTGCTTAGTGAGCAAAGGCTGGAGGCCAATAATTTGGTGCTGTGCCTGAGCTAATAAGACTTGGTTCTCAGTCACATGAAAATAAGGTCATGTATTGAAGCATTACTAGTAATCCTTTAAGAAGCTGATTATTAGCAGCAGCTGAACAAATGGTTTGCTATAAGGTAGCAAGTGTTTTGTAAGGTAGCATAAGTTTATACAGAATATAGTTATTAATAACTAGAAACAAATTATTTCCCACTTTATTTCCAAAAAAAAGAATTAACGTAGAATAACCCACTAAGTACATTGCTTTGAGGTTACTGTGATGTATATGTGGATTTTGCAATTTCATTAAGTACTTGAGTACATTTGCTGCTTATTTTTAAATAATACATGTTGCTAAAAAACTTTTAATTATTTTTGTGTACTGGACAATTTTTTAATATAGTAGATACTTCATAAGTATACAAAATTTTCAGAACTTGACATTGAAGTTAAGGTTTGAATCCATATTTAGGTATATGTAATATACTTAGGTATTTAGGTATATGTAATATACTTAAATATAGATTTATGACCCTAGCTTCATCACTCTCTCCTAAAAAAAATCTTTGACTATTATTTAGTGCACTTACCTGGGGTGTTTATAGAAGTTCAGTAATAAAGTGGATAGAGTAGCGTTAAAGCTGAATGACATATATACCTCTGTGTCTACCTATGGCCTTTCTGTTTTATTTGTGTATTTGTATTTTTTATTTAATGGTTGATTTACTATGTCTTTCATATCAAACCTTTCACAGAGAAGCCTGACATACTAGTTTATGGTTTGGAGCCAGTTTGCATGAATCATCCTCTTAGGTTTGGAAGCAGCTTCTTTAAAAATGTCCTTTACATTATCATATAATCACAGGATGTATTGGGTTGGAAGGGATCTCTGAAGATCATCTAGTCCAATGCCCCTGCAGCAGTAAGCAGGGACGATGTTACCAGATCACAATGGGGCCTCCACCACCTCGCTGGGCAGCCTGTTCCAGTGATCTACCACACTCATACTGAAAAACTTTTTCCTAATACCCAACCTAAATCTGCGCTTTTCTAGTTTAAGACCACTACCTCTCATCCTATTGCTACATGCCCTTGTGAACAACTCTTCCCCAGATTTCTTATATGGACCTTTCAGGTATTGGAAGGTCACTATAGGGTCCCCCTGGAGCCTTCTCTTCTCCAGGCTGAACAACCCCAACTCTCTCAGCCCATCTTCGTATAAGAGGTGCTTCAGGCCTTTGATCAGCTTTGCAGCCCTCCTCTGGACCCGCTCCAGCACTTCAATGTCCTTTTTGTGTTGGGGACTCCAGAGCTGGATGCAATATTCCAGATGAGGTCTCACCAGAGCAGAGTAGAGGGGCAGAATCGCCTCCCTTGATCTGCTGGCCACACTTCTTTTGATGTAGCCCAGCTGCATTATAGCTGCAGCTGGGTAGGCTGATGTCTTTAATTGCAAAGTTTTAGTCCTGACAAGAGTTTTAACATATGGCATTGATGGGATTTTTGTCTTCAACAGCTGTCTCTGTGTCCCAAGGCTCTTAGCAGAAATAGATGAATGGAAGAAAGTAGGGGGAGTTTTGTATTTGTTTGTTTTAATAACTAGTGTATGTTTCTGTGTCCAGAAGTAACATTCTACATCTATTGGCATATCTGTTTCTTGGTACCTTTTCTGTGTGTAGATAGATACATCATGCTTGTCTAGCTTCATTTTGGGATATCTTCTTGCAGGTTTCTGATCTGATCCAAGACCAGATTTGAAGTTCCCATTCAAGTAATAGAAAATAAAAGTAAAATTGCAAAAGGAATATCAATAAATATAAAAGTATCAGTAATAAATGCAATAGAAATCTTCTCATGAGGTTTTTACTTTGTCTGTTTTGATGTGTCAGTGCTGGCCAAAATTTTTTATGTCTTCTTAGGTGAGAGACCTCTCTATTGCATACTTCCTGGTGGGATTAACATATCTGTATGTTGGAGTGATAATTTTTGCATCTTTTCCTTCTCCACCACTATCCAAAGAATGTATTGAACAGGTGAGATATTTTACTGCAGTATATATTTGTCTGTGATCTTTTAATAAATAGGTATTAAAAAAAGAACTGCTACTCCTTCATGCTTCATGACTCACCCTGGCAGACACATGTATCCTTGACTCTGGTCACTTGGCTAATACCTCATGGGCAGTACTACAAGCAGATGAGTAATGCTTGTGTTATCTCATGTATATTCATGTCTGGTTACCATTAGCTCTTTAAAAAACCAAACATTCAATAAATATTCTGTGAAAGTGATGAAGAAAGGACCAAAATGAACAAGTTGAGGCTTTAATTTCTTTAGCTTCTTTAATCCTGAAAATTATTGTGTTTGTCTTTACTTATGTGTACACTGATCAATCCCACTCAC
This sequence comes from Mesitornis unicolor, assembly GCF_000695765.1. Taxonomy (NCBI): domain Eukaryota; kingdom Metazoa; phylum Chordata; class Aves; order Mesitornithiformes; family Mesitornithidae; genus Mesitornis; species Mesitornis unicolor. The sequence continues at coordinate 24,175 of NW_010190155.1, forward strand.
TGAGACTGGTTTCGGGCACTCCAGGAAAAGAAATGTAATGTGAATGCAAGCTTGTTTAGATAGAAGTGCTCACTATGATTAGGTTTGGAATCTAACACTATGGTGAGCTTTGCCTGGAGAGCTCTTCAGATAAAAGCACCACATGAAACATCCTGTGAAGGCTATTAAACTCCTATCTGCTTATAGATAAGGCTGATGTCCACACCCTAAATTACTTTAAAAATAGGAGTTATCAATTGGTGATCTGTTTTATGGCAGGTGTTCTACTCGTTAGCAATAAAGCAGATTTAAAGGCTTCCTCTCACTGTAGGTTACTTAGAACTAACTCTGTGGGGTGAAATCCATAGCTAAATAATACATGACAAGTGGTTTTCTTCCCGTTTATTTTCTGTAGTTATCCTAAATACTTATGAAGCCATTTATATGTTTCCATGATATTTCCATCTACAACTTTTTCAGATATTTCCATTTGTAGTATAGGATCCTTTCCTTATTTGTATATGATCCAATTTTACTGATTAAATAGCTGTGTTTAGACGTCAGGGAACAGGACCATATGAATCCATCTGCCTAAAAAATCAGCTGGCCCATCCACAGCCTTGACTGTATGAGGATGTTCAGAAGATCAGAAAATAATTCCATCTTTAATGCTAACATGAAAGCTGACATCAGCCCTGTAATATTCAAAAAGGCAGTTGGTATTTGGTGGCAGAGCAATTGTAAAACAGAGAGAGGGTATTTCATGTTATGGAGTTCATTTAGCAGTTGTAGTTGCTTGGCTTTTACCCCTTTGTACACAGCCTTTAAAAATCAGCAGATACATGTAATCAAGCCACTATTGGTAAGTGTAACATTATTCTTATGTTTAGAATTTTTTAGATAACTTTCCCAGTGATGACATCATGTCATTTGTTGCAAGAATATTCCTGC
>NW_010190155.1:25135-29501 GCF_000695765.1 Mesitornis unicolor
ATGACTGTGTACCCTCTGTTGGGCTATCTGGCACGAGTTCAGCTGTTAAAACAGTTTTTTGGTAATGCTTATCCAAGGTAAGAAGTCTACTTCTTGACAAGTGCTTGGCACACTTTTCTTAACTGGTTTTCTCTTGTCAGAAATTTGGCTGAGCATTCGGGAATTTCCTTTGCTGCATTAGGTACATTTCAGAAGCCAATTTCAAAATGTTTGTGGAGCTAGAAAGGATAGGCATGCAGAATAAACTCCTGCCTGCAAATCAGTACTGCTACAGCTTGGCAGTGCAGAATGGGGAGATTATTCTGTCTTAGCTCTTCTTTTTGTCAATAAGTGGAAGAATTTTGTCAGCACTGTTCATTTGTGTTATGTATTTATATGGCAAAAGAAAAGTTGTTCAGGAAAAAAAAAAATTCAGTCCAGAAACATTTCATCAAGTAGTTTTTAAGCTATGAAGGACACACACTCTGGATATTAATGTTTCAGGGTGCCACGTGTTTTTATAATGCATAATTAGTAGTCACCCATCTGTTTTTAAACAGAGCTAATAGCTAAGTGAGTTGTTAACTGTGTTATATAGGCTGCTGCTATCCTTATAAAAATAGCTTTTCACATGCTAATTTCAGAGATGAGCCACACCCCTGCATTTGTACATTGTCTGAACTCCAAGGAAGAGCTGATCCAGATTTCAGTTTTAGTTTGGGTTGGTTTTTTTAAAATAAAACATAGGACATTTATATTTGGAGTGTTGGCTGAATTTGTTACAGCTGAGAAGTTGGCATTTATCTCTGAGTTTCTTATTTTACATTGTGAATGGAAGAAAGGGAAAAAAAATATCCCAGGAAGAAACATGTATTTCCTCTGTGGCATCAGCAGTAGCATACAGGTCTGGGAAGACTCTGTTCCAAGTGTCAGGTTTGTTCTGGGTACTGAAATAGGTATGAGAAGGTCTAGAAATCGAATGCCTAAAATTAGGCAGTGAAATAAGTGCCTACTTTTTTTGATGCTAAATTGTTTACAGTTGAACATTGAGATTTTTAGGAACTGCTGCAAGTTACTGTTGGAAACAAGGCCATTGATTTAAGTGCTAAACATGGATCTCGCAGCCACTGGGAAATAGCCATGTCCTTTATATTAGGTGGATGTGTGTCTTCCTATCTCCTCCCTCTTACTCCGTAACCAGAATGATTTTCATTTCCCTTGTTCCCTCTCCTCGAACCTGCAGCTCCACACCATTCTCTTATCAGGCTAATTCCAGCTTACTGTTTTAAGCCTTCATGTAGTGATGAATATGATGATGCAAATACTTGCTTGATTCTTGTCTCCAGGATGTCCTGTGGGTAGCTTCACTCGCTTTTTTTTCTTTGTTGTTGTTGTTAAGACTCGTTATAGGGAGATACGTAAAGTTTCTGAGAAGTCAAAACCAGTTTGTAGGAAGCCAGTTGAGTCGCTCTAACCTATAGTGATAGGGTACTACTTTCTGGCTGACTGGCTGTGTATCCCTCTCTGGTATCCCAGGTACCTCAACTAAAGCACAAAAATCACTCAGCTAGCTGCCAAGTTCCAGCCTCTGTGTATCTATAACCAGCAAGCTCAGCTCTTGGCTTTTCTATGCAATGCGAAATAACTGAGGACTGGTTGCAAGCACGGGATCTGTCTCTGGGAGGAGAGTAAGGATTTGCTGCCTGGTTGTGACATGTCTTTTGATGACTCGTTCTCACCAAACTAACTAAAGCTGGATGAAGGTCCTTTAATAGCACTGTGCCTGTATTAGCTTTTTACGAAGAATTTCAGTGTTCTGTTTTTTTTCCTAAGCTGCTTTTGTGGTGGAACGTTCTGCAAATATAAAGAACTGGCTCTCACTGACATAAACTGATGTCTCACTGAGGAGCCTGTTTATCCACCCTGAAGAACCTACCTGGAAATTTTAAGTTCCATGACTTTTATGTAGGAAAATGAGCACTCTATTAGTTGTAGTATATACTTGGCTTCTTGTATTGAAGTCTTCAGTGTCCAGGGCTAACAGTTCTTGGGCAGTAGGAAGAGTGACCTGCAGAAACTCAAGCTTTAGCTCTTAGGTGTGTGCATAAGGTGTATATATGAGGGGATATTCCTGGTCACTTGACTGGAGAAAATTTCTATGTAAATAACGAACCGAAATGATGAAGCAAGAGAAAAAGAGCTGAAGAGAAAGCAAGGCTCTGTGCTCTTCTTCTGGAAGAATTGAAAAAGAGAACAAACACAAAAAAAACCCACAAAAAAACCTCAACCAAAGAAACACACAGTTTAAAATCTTGTATTTATGACTGATTCTGCACATTTATGTGATTTTTCTACCTTTTCCTATTTTTATTTCAGGTTGTGGAAATGGAGTTCAGGAGTGTGCATACCAGTGATGGTATATCCATCCATCCATTTATACAGTAGCATCTTATGTCCCTCAGCAGTAAGGAGAGCAAAAGCACCCCTGCTTCTAAGGGGGATTCTTCTTCCTCTGATGTACCAGGATCAGTCACCTGTGTCTCTGCCCCTCTTGAAAACAAATACATGTGCAGACATGCTTGGCACAGTCGTCTTCTGACAGGCATAATCACAAAGCCTTCAGCTTTCTGTGCTTCTTAAAAAAAGATTTAGACACAAGAGGAGGCAGCCCAATTTCTTCTTCCACTTAGCAAAATGTATGCTAACGTACAGACTGCAGCATAGAAAGTGATATACTGGGATGAAACTCAAGAACTGTTCGTTCTCTTCTTCTCCCTGGTGGTGTAAGGGAAAGCCAAAATGTTGTGTACTGAGAAATTACTTTCTAAAGTGAGATATTTGCAGTGGCGTCGTTTAATGGGTGACTTAGCGCCAGAGGCATGTGGTTTATCTGCTGTTTCTTCACTCTGGATCTTCTCATACATACAGAAAGCTAATTATTTTATTATTGTCTCTTCGGTACGGGGATATTTGTGACAGATAACTCCCTTGATTAATTATATGCCATGCATAAAATCCTTTGTACAGCCACCTGATCAGTTTTTATTTTTTTTTAACATCTTTCTTGTTCTGAGAGGATAAGTAAGCTGATGGGCAGAAATCACTTGGCTTTCCTCAAAGATGGTCTTCCCTTTACTCCATGGTAGCCCACCACACCTGCCAGTTCTCCCGGAGGTGTGTGTCTTCTGAGGCAATGAAATAAATTCTGCTGTTTGCATGTGTGTTTAGTTATATGCTCTTCACCTAGCTTCTGTCTTGCTTCTTAACTACTGTGATTCACAGTCTTTTGACCAGTGTCGCTTAAGTGAGATTTCCAGCAAGAAAACATATTTTTAGATACAATAACCTTTCAAAAAATCTTACTTAAATGATCTTGTTTTGCTTTTTTCTCTCACTTTCCTGTTTCCCCTATTGTGCATGTTCTCTCTGTGACTCTGTGCTGAGTCCAGCGCTTCTAATTTCCTTGCATCCAACCTGAGTGCGTTTGAAATCAGTTTCTTCCTTTAAATGTCCCCTGCCCTAGTGTCTGGTTCCACAGCGTTCAGTATGATTCTTACTTTGGGGGATGCTGAAGTTCATTAGGTACATGTGGTCACTGTCATTCAGTGGCTTAACTGTAACCACCATTTCCACAGGAGAGAACGTGGTATAGCAAACCCTCTAATGATATGGCCCCCGAGCAGCAGCCCTAGGGCTGCCCAACTCTGCTGCCATTGACCATGAGGAAGAAAGTTGTGCTGCTTAGGAAACAGCTGTGTGCCAGCAGGTTGTTTAGGAAAAAAGAGGCCAAATCTTTTCTGATCTCTAATGTCATGTAAATACTTTTCCTATAGTCATAATAAGCAAAGATGGAATGGTTATGTCCCTAAAAACAGTTAGAAACATATAATCATAGAATGTATTGGGTTGGAACAGACCTGTAAAGATCATCTAGTTCAACACCCCTGTAGTAAGCAGGGACAGTGGTTATTTCTATTATTTCTGACTGCCTTTTTGCAGTGTGTTAATTGTACTGTAAACCAACATCAGGCTAAAAGAAATTTAGAACTTGATAAAATGTCATCAGCTATGAGAAGTGCTTGTCCCTTCTGGAGCCCACCTGCATGAGACTTAGAGTATTATAAAAAACACTGTCTCAAATAGTATAGCTACAAGTAGCCCTAGATATCAGATTCAGAAGGAATTTATTTTTTTTCCCTAAATGGTAACGCCTTTGTCTCCATAAAGAATGAGGCTTTTTCCTGTCTTGGAGCTTAGCTGGACTGTGGCTATCTGCCTAGGTAAAAGCAGGGTTTGCAGGTTAAACATTGCGTTGTCCAGTAAGATGGTTACAACTCAATCTGTTTCAAAAAGGTAGAAAGCGACAGGGCAGGGGTAGGGGACCAAA
>NW_010190156.1:0-16617 GCF_000695765.1 Mesitornis unicolor
CCTCAACCTTTTCCTTGTCGTTGGTGACAATTGTCTCCATTGCATCCACTAAAGAATGGAGATTCTCCTTGGCTCTCTTTCCGTTGTTAATGTACCTGTAAAAACATTGTTTGTTATCTCTTATGGCGGTGGCCAGACTGAGTTCTAGCTGGGCTTTTGCTTTCCTAATTTTCTCTCTGTATGACCTAACAAGATCCCTGTACTCTTCTTGTGTTGCCTGCTCCTTCTTCAAATAGTGATATACTCTCCCTTTCCCCCCCCCCCCCCGCGCTAACCCCCCGAGTTTCAGCAAAAGCTCCCTGCTCAGCTAAGCTGGTCATCCTCACCGCTGCTTCAATCTTAGGGCACATGGGGGCAGCCTGCTTCCTTCTTCCACCTTTCCTGGGCCCCTTTGCCCTTCAGGACTGTCTCCCAAGGGACTGTCTCTACCAGTGTACTGAATAGGCCAAAGTCTGCCCTCCAGAAGTCTGTGGTGGTGGTTTTGCTAACCCCTCTCCTTACTTCACCAAGAATCGACAACTCTTATCATTTCATGGTTGCTAAGCCCAACCTGTCGTCCGACCACCACATCTCACACCAGTTCTTCTCTGTTTGTGAACAGCAAGTGAAGCAAGGCACCTCCCCTAGTAGGCTCACTTACCAGGTGTGTCAGGAACTTATCTTGCATGCACTCCAGGAACCTCCTAGACAGTTTCCTCACTGCTGTGTAGTATTCCCAGCAGGCATCTGGTAAGTTGAAGTCCCCCACAAGAACAAGGGCTAGTGATTGTGAGAGTTCTCTTAGCTGCTTGTAGAATGCTTTATCTGCCTCTTCATCCTGGTTGGGTGGTCTATAACAGACTCCCAGCAGGATATCAGCCTCCTTAGCCTTCCCTCTCATCTTTACCCATGAGCTCTACACAATCAAAACACTACCTAACACACAAAGCCAGCCCACTGCCTCTCCTTCCTTGCCTATCCTTTCTGAAGAGCTTGTAGCCATCCATTGAAGCACTCCAGTTGTGAGAGCCATCCCACCATGTTTCTGTGATGGCAACTAGGCCATAGCTATCCTGCTGCACAGTGGTTTCCAGTGCCTCCTGCTTATTGCCCGTACTGCGTGTATTGGTGTAGATGCACTTGAGTTGGGTTATTGATTTCACTCCCAACACTGGCCTGCTACCCCTTGGCTCGTCTCTAGTGAGCCTGGTATTATCCCCTTCCCCCTTCAAACCCAGTTTATAAGCCTTATTGATGAGCCCTGCCAACTCATGAGCAAGGATCCTTTTACCCCTTTGAGAAAGTTGAATTGCATTGGTCACCAGAAGGCTTGGTGCTGTATAAACCTCCCCAAGATAAAAAAACCCCAGAATTCCACTGATGGCATCATCCTCTGACCCATGTGTTGATCTGGTGTGTTTTCTGGTTCCTACCAGTATTCTTCCCTGCCACTGAAGAGATTGAGGAAAACACTCCCTGTGCTCCCAGTCCTTCAACCAATTGCTTCAGTGTCCTGAAGTCCTTTTTGATCGCCTTTGGACTTTGCTGTTCAACCCCATCACTACCAACCTGTACAACCAACAGCGGTTGGGCTGTACCAGACCAGGGAGTTTCCTGGTAATGTGTCTAACCCAGGGAGGCAGCAGACTTCCCTGTGGGATGGGTCTGGTCAGCACATTGGATCCTCTAGTCCCCTAAGAAAGGAATCACGTACAACGATTACCTTCTTTTTTTGTCTTAACTGGGGCAGTCGTAATTATGCTTGAGGGAGGCCACAGGCAGTCACTCTGATTAAACCAGCCCAAAAGCAATCTCATAGTCTATGCCTCATTCTTACGGTGTTCTAGAGATGCTGTATTTCTGGAAGCTGAGTGCCAGTGAATACAATTGCCTATTTTGATGCTGCTGTGGGTACCCCTTTTTCACTTCAGCAGCTGCACTGTATGTGATGATAGGTTTTGTAACGGTTGATGTTGATGATCACCATTTTTCTTCTGGGAGTTTGATGGCTCAACCAACACTGCTTTTGACTGGCTACCCTGTTACTGTATCTGAAGACAGATACTTGAGAACTGAATGCCATCAGGAAGAATTAGGAGTGCACTGTGAGGGGAGAAGGGAAGCACTAGTGATGACTGGCCTGATGATGACAGGTTAAGAGGTAGATTATCACCAGAGTAATGTAGCCACTGATTTGAAGTGGTGGACTGTTGAAGTCTATTTATGAGGTTAACTCTTGTCCTTTATCATGCTAAGACTATAAATAAATTCCTTCAAACAGGCAACTCAGCAACTCTTCAACATACAGCAGAGACAACGGGAAGTCACAGCACCAGAGCAGCACAGCAGAGCTGCAGAAGCCACTTGCTGAGAAGAACTGGAAACTGATGGAGGCTGACACGGTGAAGACTGGCAGGGTAAGGTCTCCTGTTCCTGATACCTGCATTCACACTCAGTTTCGGAAAAATCACACAATCATAGAGTGTGTTGGTCCCTTGGAAGGGACCTTTAGAGGTCATCTAGTCCAACCGCCTGCAGTGAGCAGGGACATTTTTCACTAGATTAGGTTGCTCAGAGCCCCAGCTTTCTTGTAAGCCCTTTTCAGGTACTGGAAGGCTGCTATAAGGCCTCCCCGCAGCCTTCTCCAAGCTGAACAATCCCAACTTTCTCACCCTGTCCTTATAATCCACAGGGTTCAGAAGAAAATAGCTTCCAAAGACTATGTAACTGAGATGAGAAAGGTCTGAATGGATTCTTGGACTAGGTGCTTGTTGTGTAGTACTTCATGGAAGTGTTGCTGTGCCCACTGCTCCCAAAGCTGAGACCCAGGTTTGCGTGCAGAAAGAGTGCTGGCAGCAAAACTTTTGTTTAAGATGATGGGCCTGACCACATCAAAGTTTAAAAGAAAAAATGAAAACCTTGTAGCTATTTCTTGAAGAGAGGTTGTGACAAATTAGGTGACCTAATGAAATCTGCCCTTAAGCGTAAGGAACTGGAATTGACTCAGATGAATTTAAGTTTCCACTGTAGACACAAGTATCTAATCCCATGATACCCAGGACTTTCTGAGAAACCTGAGCATGAGGTTCCTGGGAAAACGGCAGTTACACCTCCTAACAGTGTTGTTTGAATCGTCTCATTAAAGATAAATCCTACTATACAAGCCTTGTGGAGCAAGGATTTAATTAAAGGCTATATAATTTTGTGGTAAAAAGAGAGAGTCAAAACCTGGAACTCCTCAGTGAAGTTTTTGGCTCTGCCACTGCTGCTCTGTGTTATTTCGGGCAGCTGTCTCCCTACCCTTCCCTTGGAAGAACAAGGGAAAGACAATGTGTGCGTGCCCTGGAGGGCTGTTGGGTGGCACATCTCCACAGAACTTGTGTTCCCAAGCAACGGCTCTCTAGAGTGTTATGTTTTCGTGGCCTGATGCAGGGGTACTGTCTTCAAATATTGGTTGAAGAAGGGGGGAATTGCTGATTTGAAACTTAATCTGCAAAATGATTTTTTTTTTCCTTCTGTTTTCAGGTGAAGGCAACAGTGTACTGGGACTATATGAAAGCAATTGGACTCTTTATCTCTTTTTTGAGTATTTTCCTTTTTATGTGTAATCATATAGCCTCCCTGGCTTCCAACTACTGGCTAAGTTTATGGACGGATGATCCTGTTATCAATGGGACACAGCAGTACACAAATGTCAGACTGGGGGTGTATGGAGCACTGGGGATTTCTCAAGGTTTGCTTTGTCTCACCAATTTTAAGATTAGCTGGTTTAGAATGTTTCTATTGCCTTGGGTTGCCTTGTATCCCCAGAACTGCAGCAGCAATTTGCTAAGGATTTGAGTGTGGGTTTTGTAGAAAGATTAAAAACTAGAATAATAACAAAAAAAAGGCAAGGAAACTAACCTGTAAAATTATTCAGTTAGTGAATATGGTTTTCTTTTGTTTGTACAAAACTAGAACAGAAGTATTTTGCAGGGGCTGATGAGCCAGCAGTTGGTGATAAAATGCCTAACCCAAGAAATGGCTCCTTGGCCCGTCACCAAACTGTGCTAGCCTGGTTTACAGGGCCAGGTTTTCACAGGAGGGGGTGGCTAAGCTGCCCCCCTGCAGCCATGACCTGGCTGAGCTGCTGAGGCTGGTGTTTTCTCTGCGTGCCTGATGGTACATGAATGGGCATGTGGGGAGGCCAGCTCAGCGGCTTTTTATGTACCCTCATTGTCATCAAAGTTTGTTTGCCATGAGACCTAACACTCGCACTTCAGAATTGCCGTAGAAATCCTGCGTAAAAGGTAAATGCCACGTTAAAATTCAGTGGTCTTTACTCAAAGTGCTCAATTATTACACAAAATTTTGTAATAGAGAAACAGTTTCTTCCATGAGAGAAATGAGATGTTTTTGCTGATTTTATTTTTTTTAATTACTTTGTGTATTTGCCGAGTTTACTTGTGGTGAACCTCAATTCTCAGGATTATTGTGCTAGAGACATGCTAATGCTAAATGATGACAAAATGAGGAAAATGTTTTGTGTGAGAGGTGGAAGCAGCTAAAAACAAATCTTCTTTTCTAGGTATTGCTGTGTTTGGCTACTCGATGGTTGTGTCAATAGGGGGAATATTTGCTTCACGACATCTGCATCTCAACCTGCTGCACAATGTCCTCAGGTCTCCAATGAGTTTCTTTGAACGTACACCTAGTGGAAATCTGGTGAACCGTTTCTCTAAGGAGATAGATACCATTGACTCCACCATTCCACCAATCATCAAGATGTTCATGGGCTCAACATTTAATGTGATTGGGGCTTGTATCATCATTCTGCTGGCCTCACCTATAGCCGCTGCCATTATTCCACCTCTGGGACTTGTCTACTTGTTTGTGCAGGTAAGAGGTATTACCTGGGGCACCGGGACCAGCAGTCGCTCATCCTCTGTCATTTAAGACAGTTCTTACTCTCTGCTAGGATGGATTTTAAGGTGTTTGACTTCAGTCACACTTGACTGACTATGCTTTGCATGGTTTATTGATTAACTGATGTTAGCAGAGCATCTCCTTCCATTGTCAAGTGTAGAATGACTTTGTGCAGAAGGTCGTCCTTTAATACCTAAACAGACTTTATAAAAATGCCATTACATTTTGAGTCAAATTTTGTGTAGCTTGCTGCCTAGAGCCTAAATAGCCCAAACGTATAGGCTGAACTTCCTTCTAAAACTTCCTTCCAAACAAAAGAGTAGCCTTTAGAAGGGGCTGTGTGCAGTGCTGATGTCCATGTTCATCAGACTGTTGTTTACAGAGCAAGAGAAATCAGTTAGGCTTTCACTCCTGTCTTGTGCAGGCTGAGTGCGCTTGCTTTGCTCTTGCTTTACTCTTAGAAATCTAGTAGAGACAGTATAGATTGGAGTGAAGAAGCTGGGTTTTGACTTTGACTCTTGAATTAGTGAATCTGTCAGGGCCTGTTCCTAAACCTTACAGGCTGTGCTGTGTATGTTTTTTACTGTTGAACTGAATTTGCAGAAAAGAGAAAGAGGAGAAAATGGCTATTGCATGACATGGTTTGGTTGAGAGTTGTTTAAAGTCAACAGAGCGTATGTCTTTTCAGGCCTGAAAGTGCTGGAGAAGGTGTGTAAGTTGAATCTCTGTGACTAACAGCCCAAATGGCAGAGAACTCTCTCAGCCCTTTGTCTTTTCAGATGCAGTCTAGATCACAAAATCACAGAATGTGAGGAGTTGGAAGGGATCTTGAAATATCACTCAGTGCAAGCCCTGCCAGAGCAGGATCACCAGAGCAGTCACACAGGAACACGGCCAGGGCTTTGGGTGTATCCACAGAAGGAGACTCCACAACCTCTCTGGGCAGCCTGGGCCGTGCTCTGGCACCCTCACACTGACAAAGTTTGTTCTCATCTTCAGCTTGAACCTCCTGTGCTCCAGCAAGCTGGAGCAATATATTCCAGTTATAGATGTAACCATAATTCTCATACTCTGATTTGCAGAGATTTTATGTGGCCACTTCTCGTCAGCTCAAACGCCTTGAGTCTGTCAGTCGTTCTCCTGTATATTCTCACTTCAATGAGACTCTGCTGGGAGTCAGTGTCATTCGAGCCTTTGAGGAGCAGAAGCGTTTCATAAAGCACAATGACATGAAAGTGGATGAAAATCAGAAAGCTTATTATCCAAGCATTGTTGCAAACAGGTAACAGTGGGATTGATACGCTGAAAGCCAGTTACATAGAGGGCATGGTTCTGCTTTCTGTGCTCCTTAGAAATCACAAGTCTCAGCATACTTATCCAGGGTAGAGAAGCCTATGTGGATATATCTGTTTCACAGATGTTTTGCTTAAATTTCTGTGATGGAATGAAGATTACTTGAGAATTTTTTTCTTTCTGAGAGTTCCTGCCTTACTTCTGGGTAATATTTTTTTAAAAAGCTTTAATTCATTGATCCCAGTGTTAACTACAGCTGCTTTCTGAACTGAGATAGGAATTTATGTACCTGAAAGGTTTCTTAATTTTGGATGCCTCTAGGCAGAACTTCAAATATCTTGTGGTTTCTGTGTCATTGGCAGTACGCAGATGCCATATTACTAATCTTTCCAAAAAGAAGAGGTGTAACAGAACATTGGTTGGCCACGTTCCTGATTCTCTGTGGGTGGATTACTGAAACGATGCATTTCTGTCTTGCAGGTGGCTGGCTGTCCGTCTGGAGTATGTGGGGAACTGCATTGTTCTCTTTGCAGCGTTGTTTGCAGTGATGGCACGCGACAAACTCAGTGCAGGACTGGTTGGCCTCTCAGTGTCCTACTCACTGCAGGTAATGTAACCTTTTTTTTTTTAAAAAAAAAGCTCTGAATTGTAAGTCTGCATCAGAAAGTCAGAACCTTGTTATGGCTTTGGAGGGAAAACTAATATTTAGGAACATAGAAAAAGAATGCTACCTACAAATAGCATCTGAAAGATGCTGGGAAGTTCCTTCTGTGCCTTGCCTGTGTGACTAAAACAACTCACCTATGCATACTAGAGGCATCTGGACTGTTCTGTCCAGCACTGGCAAGCCAAGATCTTGTCTTTGTTTATGCATTCCATGAACTTGCAGTGCTTTGGTTGTTTAGTGTGTTTTATTTATTGCAAGCAACATATTTAGTGTAAACTGCTTCTAGACTTTTCTCCTTGCAGATTACAGCATACTTGAACTGGCTAGTTCGCATGTCGTCTGAGCTGGAAGCCAACATTGTTGCTGTAGAAAGAGTGAAAGAATACGCTGAAATGGAGAAGGAGGTACAATGAGCTGTTAACCACACCTTCTGTCTCACCCACAGCCTGGCTGAATGGATTGAAGAGTGCAGTGAGGCCTGTCCTTTGAGCTGAGGGTTGGGATAGATCTGAACTCTGTCAGTGCCCTCCCTCGGAGGCAGAGGGTATCCTAGCAGGTAGATCCTGTGGGTGCTCTTTAAGTGTATCCACTGATACTTACACAGTGTTAGTCAGGAATTGTGCTGTTCTGCCCTGGGCTAAGCAGCAGGGCTGTACAAATGTTTTGGTTTCCTAAGTGGTTGAACAGCATTTTTTTATTTTGTGTTTCTCTTTTTGCTCTCAGTGTGGGGAATAAATAGGAGTTACTTTTTCTATTTTGATTCAGATCATCTAACAACTCATTTCATCTGCAGTTGTGCCCCTTTTGGCTACAGAACAGAATTCCCTGTGGCTTCTCTTTGCCGTGCCTGTCACTTGAACCTGACTTGAGTCGCTATTTTTGCAGCCAAACCTAATGAGGACCCTTCCTAGATTTTTTTTCTCGGGTTCTGGTAGCAAACCAGTGTTTTTACAGTTAAAAGCCTTTTTGTCTGGCATGGGCAGTGAATGCAGTGGGATGTGTTCTCACCTCTCCCACCACTGTGGGAGGCTGAGGTGGCAGCTGTTTACCAGCTTGTTAATCTCAGTGCCTATGTCTGTTTTACCACTTCTGGTTGTATGTCTGACTTCCTCGATGGTTTCCTTACTGTGATGGGAGCGTGCAGCAGGTTATCTGAATGCAAACTACCTGTGGTTATGCCATTTGTAAGAGGAATGTTTATCCAGCAAGTTTATCTTTGTGATACCAAAGCCCAGAGCCCTGGCCCAGGCTGCCCAGAGAGGTTGTGAAGTCTCCTTCTCTGCAGACACCCAAAGCCCTGGCCGTGTTCCTGTGTGACTGCTCTGGTGATCCTGCTCTGGCAGGGGTTGCACTGGGGGAGCTTTCCAGGTCCCTTCCAACTCCTGACACTCTGGGATTCTGTGATACGTGTACCTTTTCGCATGCCTTGATCAACTCTTTACCTCTCTTCCCACCACCATCGCAGTTCCTTTTGCAAACGACACACTAACAATGATTTTTCGTAGTCGCTTTCCCCAAGTCCTCTGAGCCCACGTCCAGTTGAAGGAGGAACTGATCAGATATGTTTGTGTGGTTCTTTCAGGCTGAATGGAGTATTGAAGAAACCGCTCCAGCGAGTACCTGGCCTGAGGAAGGGAAGGTTGAGTTTCGAGGCTATGGTTTACGTTACCGAGAAGACTTGGATTTGGTTCTGAAAAACATAAATGTTACCATAAATGGAGGTGAAAAGGTAATGAATCTGAATCTGTAGTAGTGTTACTGTTTATAGGTCTGCATGCATAAGCCAAACAGAGGTCTAACCCTGTTCTGTAGTCTCTGTTGGGTCCTTAAGAGCTTCTGTAGAATTGGTCTTAACTGGCAGATGTACTAAGCACTTGTCCTTTTCAAGGTGTGTCCTGCATCATGGGATAAAGATACACTATTATGTGGGCTTGTGAAGTATCTTTTGGTCTGGTTTCAGAAGGAAGTAATGTTTATGCTGTCATCTGTCCACTTCCCAAGAAATTTTGCTGATTTGTTTGCCCTAAGCAAAGGGGAGTACAGGTTGCAGAGAGATTAAGTCAATTATAGTCTCAAGAAAGTGAGTTTCCAAGTAGAGGGGGAAAGCTGAGACCTAGTGAGGTGGGAGTTGCAAGTTGAGACACTGCAGGAAAGAATGGAACTTCAGAGTAGTTTCTCTGGATCTGACCAAACTTGCAGTGATACGTGTGTGTCTGTCCTGCCGCTTCCTTGTGCGTGCACTCATGCATCCTGCCCCAGTCCTGTGTGGGTTCTCAGATCTCTAGTAATACTTGTATGGTAGCATAAAAGCTGGAAGACAGATACACTGTCAGCCTTCCTTATTTGTGATAGGCATTTGTTTTTTTCCCTGAGTGCATGCTTTCTACCTACAAATATGGGCAGAACACTACCTTGAGAGTGGTTAGAAAGGGCAGATGGGAAGAGATACACCAAACCACCAAAGTAGCAATCTATTTTTTGTTTTTTAAATAAATATAAAAGAATTGATGAAGATTTCAGTCTAACTGGGAAGCAAAACGTATGGTATGAAACTGAACACTTCTGGTATGTTTTTGCTATAAATTAAAACAATATAAGTGTCAAGTCAGTAATTATAACTGTGAAGCATGAACCAAAGGAAGAGTTAGGGAAACTTTGGCCTGCTCTACCCAATTTCATCTTCCTTTCTAGAAAAATGGAAAACTTCAGTGATTGGTTTACAAATTTTGAGACTGCATTTTTGTTCTTGTTATTTCATATCCAGTGATTTTTTTTTCCCCTTTGATCAGTCTCAATTTGTTACGCTGTTTTGGGGTGTTGATAGTCCAGCAAATATGACAACTTTCTGATCAGTGTCAGGTAGATGCTTGGAAATGCTTTAACTCTTCCCCAGCAGTAAGTTGTTCCTCTGTTTCTTCCCAACAGATAGGAATAGTTGGAAGAACAGGAGCTGGAAAATCCTCCCTTACTTTAGGTTTGTTTCGAATTAATGAAGCAGCTGAAGGAGAAATTATTATTGATGGAATTAATATTGCAAAGATTGGGCTCCATGATTTGCGGTTCAAGATCACCATCATCCCTCAGGTAGGTGCAAAATCCTGCCATTACGAGAACTCATTTCATGGTACTCGTACCATACTCTTTCATGGGCTTGAAACCAAGCTTTTTTCCTAGTCTGGCTTTGTTTGGCTTGTGCTGGGTAAGAAGTAGGAGCTTGGCTATGGCCGAGTTGTGATGTGGAAACAAAACCTTTGCCTTTGGACACGTGGTCTTTGTCAGCACCCTGTGCTGATCAGTTTGGTGCTATAGACAGGTACACCTGAGTGGGGAGGTCTGACCCCAGCTGAATGCCTCTTTGATAACTGGCATCATTGCTCTTTTGGCCAGCAGAGAAGTACAGTCTGAGTATTTCCACTTAGGGAGTTTTTCTAGAGATTGGTTTCCACTTTGGTTTTAGGTAGTTCCATTCTAGAAATGAAATGAAGGTACTGCATAATCTAGTTGGGAGGAATTAGGGGTTTGTGTTGCTCTTTCAGGTCTGATGTGCACTCTTTAGGCCTTTGTACAAAGCATTCTGACTTTGACAGGTTCGTGTGAGCAAGGTATGCAGTGCTGTTCACTCACAGAAACTTGTACATAGCCATCCTCGTCTAGTCCAGCAACTGAGGGTTTGATAGTCCAAAATGTTTGGAAATACAGCTTTACAAGCACTGGATTTTGAAGTCTCAAATCTTCTTGTTCTTACTCTGTAGCCTTTATTGCCTGCCTGTTCTGCTTCAAAGTAAGACCATAAAATGCATTCATATAAATCACTGTTGCAGCAAGCTGGCGAAGTGAGCACACTGTAAAAGGTTTTCTGCACCACTTCTTTTGGAAATCTGGAGGTGCCAGAAAAAGAAAAAAAACCTCCTAACACCAATGTAGCATTAAGAAGCAGGTGTTACTTTTTTTGATGTCGGATGCGAGGGGCATTATTTATTCCATCCAAGCTCACACAAGTATGGTCACTTTTCTTGGCATGTTTATACACAAAAGTTTCAGGGTTTTGCAATACAATATTACAATGATTGGCTGCAATTTAAATATAATAATAATGCATTTAAATATTTGCTTAATCATTCTTGAATCAACTGTGCTTGCGTACAGGGGTCTTTTGGTGGTCTCTGGTGGGTCTGAAGAGGCACTCTTACAGCTCTTGGTTTTTAACTTTATTTATTAATTCCTTGAATTCCCTTATCAACCAGTGTCTCCCAGTCTATCTGCAGTCCTTCAAAATGTACCAGGATGTTTCAGCTCCAATTACTAAGTTGGCTCCAATGATAAAGAAAACGTGTCCTTGAGTGCATTCCAAAAATTGAGCCCCCTTGTGACAGAGGGAAACTTTGTTTTCTCCTTTTGATCACTCTGGATCAGTGTGATACTGCTAGATCAGAAGTATTTCCAAAGTAGTATTTCTCTGTGTCCAAGAAAAAAAATGCATTCATTTCATAAATACTGCAGCAGAAGACAGACCCTAATTCCCTAAGTGGAAAGTTCACTCGGTGGTCCCTGCTGACAGAAGGTTAGGCAGGGAGTGCCTGTTCTTTAATTTAGTAGCTCAGTAAAAAGAAATTTGGATGGGTTTCTTTTGTTTGGTTGGTGTTTTTTGGATTTGTTTTGGTTTGTGGGGTTTTTGTTTCTGTTTTTCTTCTGGATTCATGAGTTACTGACTCATGGAAAGGTCTAGAGTGCCAGAGGCTGCAGAGGACAGTGGTCAGGCCCCCAAGAGGAATAAGGATGAGGGAGAATAACTTGCTGTTGTTGGAGAAAGGGAGGTCTCCCTTCTAAATTCAGTAGATTAGCTTGCTCGCAACTGCATCTGGACATACTGCTTTCCTTTCACTATCCAAGAAGGTGTCCCTGTCCATGGCAGGGGTTGGACTAGATGCTCTTTAAGGTCCCTTCCAACCCAAATCATTCTATGATTCTATGAAGATACATTTTTGGAGCACTTGCTGTGTTCTGCATACATTGTCCTTCACCTCTTTCTATGACTAGGATCCAATACTGTTTTCTGGCTCTCTGCGTATGAATCTTGATCCTTTTGACCAACACTCTGATGAAGACATTTGGAGGTCTTTGGAATTGGCTCACCTGAAAAACTTTGTATCATCCCTTCCTGATAAACTTAATCATGAGTGTGCTGAAGGTGGAGAGAACCTCAGGTATGTCAAAGAACCATGCTTTTGAAATTTGTTTTAAGAACTAAATGAGAACTGAGAGAGGCATGAGTGCCCTCCCATCTGCAACTAGACATTCCACTTCCAGAAACCTTGCAGCTCACTGGAGACAGGTATGTAGGTAGACACTAGCAACAGCAATGCTGTGTGAGGCTCCCCCTCTGCTGCCCTATAAGAGAATTTGGGAAGGGAGTTGGGAAATTCTTAATGCATGACCAGGCAGGCAATCAACCAACTAGGTTTTGTTCAGCATGTTTTAAACTCCCAAGTTTGGGAATTTAATATAGTTTAAGAAATACTCGGAATGCTGCAGGGTTTTGACAGCTTGGGCAGTCTTGGAAAGGAGCTTATAGCAGGTGCTGTGAACTCACCACGGCTCTTGCACAACAGATGCAGTTTTTCTAAGGGAGTTGTTAGCTTGGTTTTTGCACCATAACAGGGATATGTGTTTAGTGTATGGAATTAAAGTCCAGTCCTCAGCACTACATCGATTCAGTGAATCAGCCTGATGCAGTTATGATGAAATTGTCCGTAGTGTATTCTCTAATTACATTGCCAAGATTTCATTGTGAGGAAGATGTGGTTTCAGATGCTGTTTGATACTCTCTAGCGAAGTACTAAAGCTGACCTTAACTATTTTGCTGGATTCTTGGCACCTGTGCTTTAAAGGAGTTCTTACAAGGAATTCTGGGCTTCAAAATAAATACTGCCACTTGTTCTGACTTTTCCCCACCCTCCCCGTTCCACCTGTGCAGCGTGGGACAGCGCCAGCTGGTGTGCCTGGCACGAGCTCTGCTCAGGAAGTCCAAAATCCTGGTTCTAGATGAAGCCACAGCTGCTGTTGATCTTGAAACAGATAAGCTTATACAGTCAACAATAAAGTCTCAATTTGAAGAATGCACTGTGTTAACTATAGCACATCGTCTGAACACAATCATGGACTACACAAGGTAAATACCACTTTTATCGTGAAGAATGCCATTCTTGACATGCATTTTACTTCACTGAAACGAGCATTTTTGTGTTAGCTAAATGTTTACCAGTGCATTTTTAGCCACCGTTCTGCAGAGCTGCTGGAATCCCTGTTTTGTTGTATGTGTTCTGGCTTGTGGTGGCTGTGCTTGGCCTGGGGAGCTCCTCGGATCCCTCTATTGCATTGCTGTTGTGCCATTCCTGCCCAGGGAAACCAGGAAAGGGAGGGAGGTGAGGATAGGAGTCTATTCCTGGGTCTTGCCGTAATTTAGGCATGGAAGAGGCGTCAGAGCTTTACAGAACTTCACACCCTAAACTAGGCACAGACGGTGCCTAAGGAATCAAAGGGCAGGTCCTGTGCCTATATGAAGTTTATTTGATGTTTCTTTCCATAATTTCTGGTTATAGTTCATACAGCCTCTCTCATCCTTAGCTGCTTTGTTAAGGTGTGGTTGAGAGCAGAGTTTTTGTCTCGTAATTTCAGTTTTAAGCTCTCCGGTCCTTTTTATCACAGACTGGCAGAGAGCAAAGTGACCAGTGATAAGACTTTTTTGTGTACTTCTGTGGACCTCTCTTTGTGCTGTCAGTAGTGAAAGACAGGAGCCAGGAGCATTGCCTGCATCGGGCCCAGTGCCAGCAGTACAGTCACCGGGTGACACCCAATTCGGCCACGGCAGCAGTAACACCGTGCAGCAGCACCCGCCAAGGGCTTAGTTAGCATCTCTGCAGTGCTTGGCCAACTAGTGGAGGTAGCTGAAGGCAGTGTTTTAACTGTGAGCTGACTTTACTGACTGGCAACTTGCTTTGTAAACTTCCTCTTTTCCAGCTGTACATTTGTTTAGCATAAGCTGTGTCTGGGTTTGTATTTTGTCAGCAGAAGCTGTGTAACATCAGTTCATGTGGGGCAGTTCTATGGGAAGGTTATCCCAGGTCTTGCAAGGTCTAAGGGGCTCTCACTCACCTTGGCAAGAAGTGCTGCTCTCCAGTTTCTGGTTGGCTCACAGCACGGTAAGAAGTCTCATGGCTGCCTGCAAATGACTGGGTAAATGCCTCAAGAATAGACCAGGCAGACCATCTGCAATGAGGTCAGGAAGGACAGAGGTGAGACCTTCTGTCCATTCGCACAGTCTGGACTGTCTTCACTTGCACATATTTGCCATGCTACAGTCAATTTCTATCTGTACAAATACATACGTCCCTCATCTTTCTGGATCTTCTTGTGACTGGTTTTTTTCCTCTTGTTTTACAGAGTTTTAGTCCTGGACAGAGGTGAAGTGGTGGAGTGTGACAGCCCAGACCACCTACTTCAGGAAAAAGGCATTTTCTATGACATGGCCAAAGATTCAGGCTTGGTGTAGCATTTGAACTTGGTCAGTCAGAGTGGGGAAGAGAGGGAGGTGATACAATGAGAAAACTGTAACATCCCCTGAGCTGGTGTGAATTGTCCATTCAGTGTCGGACCTAGTGAGACCAGACAGAGCACAGTGATGGAAGTAACATTTAAATGTTTTGTTTTGTTTTTTGTTTTTTTTTTGTTTTTTTTTTTGTTTTTGTTTTTTTTTAATTTTTAATTCTCCTTAGTATTGATTTAAGCCAGCTTTAGGAGAAGTACATACACTGTGCAAAACACTTCAGAGACTTAATTTTTGCCTGAAATCTGTCATTATATGTATATTATAAGGTGGAGTGGTTCACTGGAGAAGTTCAGAAAAGCTTTTTTTTCCTCATCTGCTCTTGTGTTCTGGAGCCCCCTTTTTGTTTAAAACATTTTTGCAAATGCTAGTTATTTGCTCGTTTGCTGATTCCTCATTTGAGCCATATACTGTGGGATGTACTTGGAACATTTTATGGCATATATCACTATAGCCCAAAGATTTTTCTTCTTGTGAAATAACTGGTGTGCCAGACTTTCTCATTATGGCTTTTACTGTACATGGTTAATACTTTTATGCATTTTTCTAAAGGTTTCCTGTGTTTACAGTGTATAGCTGCAAGTTCACTATAGTGTCAGTGGTGCTGATGTGAAAGCAGCACAGTCAACTTCAGAGCAGTATTTAAGCATGTCTAGAATGACAGTCACTCTAAAACCAAATTTGTGCAGCAGTTGGTGTGTTGCAGTGTGCAGTACCTGATCCTACACCTGGTTCACTCAGGAATTCTAACATGGGTGGCAAATCCTGGTTATGCCTGTGGGGTCTAGGCTGAGGAGTGAGGATTTGCCTGAGCGGAGGCTGTGGGCTCGGTCTGACATTGATTGTAATACCCTTGGCTTCGGCAGTTCTGTGCTTTAATAGCCTTATAGCCAGGAAACGTGCCCTTCATGCTTCTGCTGTCGACTCTTACGTTTTGTGGGAAACTGCTCTGTTACAGTTGTTTAAAAAAAAAGAAAAAGATTTTACTCTTAAAGTTCTATGTCAGAGGGGTCTAACAATTCATTTAGCAATGGGGTCTGTTTTTTCAAGACCTATGTTGAATGTTCAGTTTTCTGTGGGAGGACAAAAAGTTACTTTTCTCTTGTTCTAATTAGTCTTATTTTAAAGGAAAATGCTGTAAGAAGGCCAACTAAGTTAGATGGACCTGATACTCAGCACTCTGAGAATGTGGACTTCTGTGACTGATGTTGCTGACCTTAATACTAGAAAATTGTCTGCTTTAGACTAAAGCTATTTATTTTTTTGCAGTTGAAGAGACTGAAATTTTCTTTGGTATTTTTTGTAATGACTATACAAATATTTGCAAAGAACTTGCAGTAAAAAAATTGTTTGAAAGATAACATGATGTGTCATTTCTTGCTTTTATTTGACAAAGGGTTAGCTTTGGCAGTTCACGTTTTTGCCTTGAAAATAGCAATTATTGGTACTACCTAGACTAGCCACGGATCATTTAAAAGGCTGCAGGTGAGGCTGGGCTGGAGCAGTTGGTGAGGATCCAGGTCTTGTTCCAGTTCACAGTGAGTCTTTAAGTATTACTCCTGTGCCTAGTTCCCTGTTGCATTTTCTTTCTGTGCAAAATTTACTGGCATTATTTATATATTATTTTTATATATGTTTATCCATACTGCTGACTCGGGCTGTTGAACCCCCAGGTGCTGGCTCAGTGAGCTAAACCCCCTGGGTGCCATCTCTAAGTGCTGTCCCCTACGGTGCTGACTCAGGGCACTGAGGCCTCGGGTGCCAGCTCGGGCGGCTTACCCTCCCAGAGTGCGGACTCTGGGTGCCGAGTCCCTGGGTGTGGATTCGGGGCTTGTAACTCCCCAGGTGCCGGTCTGGGCTCTGAGGTCTCTGGGTGCCAGCTTCGGGCACTGACTTCTGGAGTGCTCATTCAGGCCGCTGAGGCCCCATGTGCTTGTTCGGGCTGCTGACCCCCCAGCTGTGGAGCCTGGACAGAGCTGGTGGGAGTGGTGACGTAGGACGGGGCTGATGATTTAAAAGGCTTGAGGTGAGGCTGAACTGGGGCAGATGGTGAGGTTCCATAACCTGCTGCAGTCCATCAGAGAGTCTTTAAAGTTTACTCTTGTGTCCCATTCCGTCTTGCTTTTTCTCTCTGTGCCAAAATTTACTGTCATTATTTATATATTATTTT
>NW_010190157.1:0-7220 GCF_000695765.1 Mesitornis unicolor
TACTCACTTAATAAACTGTAAACTGTAATTGCAATCTTGTTTGAGGCTAAATCATTTATCACAGGGCTGAACTAACTACACAGCTCCTCATGGGTCAACTCTGCAGAGACAGGGCCTCAAGGCAATCCAAGGCTGAGTCACACTTGCAACCCCCCACAAGTCACCTGGTGCACTAGACATTACTGAAACCTGTTGAAACTCTTGAGCCGGACCAATCCTTATACATATGCAGACCAGACCCACTCTTTAGGAAAGGAGGAAAAACTTTTTCACTGTGAGGATTACAGAGCACAGGACCAGGCTGCCCAGAGAAGTTGTGGAGTCTCCTTCTCTGGAGACATTCAAAACCCACCTGGACACGTTCCTGTGTGACCTGGTCTAGGTCATCCTGCTCTGGCAGGGGGGATGGACTGGATGAGCTTTCGAGGTCCCTTCCAACTCCTAACATTCTGTGATTCTGCGAAAGACCCTTAAAGCTGAAGCTCATCTTATGGACAAGCAAATACTTAAATAAGTCCCTCAGAGTGGATTCCTTGCCATTCTAGATGGGTGGCCCTAGCTCAAGATGTGGCCTAACTCATCAAAATTATGCATTTAGCTTGTCATAGCTCATTGTGACCCCAAAAATCCTACTGGCTTATTCTAGCACTATAAGCCACCATCAGCCATGATCCAGTTAGTGCTGCAATAGGTATCAGTCTAGCTTGTGACCAAGTCTTACCCTTCTACTGCCAGCTTGGTGGAGAGATGGCACGTTCACCTCTTCCACCTGCAAATAGCTTTGTAATCTTACTCCAAAGCTGAGACTGCAACTTCAAGTCACACTAAAGCAGTGTGGCTTCACAACTTCTCAAAACAAAGGACTAGAATTCAACCAGGGCTTCTTGATTCAAGTGAAAGCACCCTAGGTACAATTAGTGCTTGATGGCTTTGCAGTCTCTAGGCTGTAGAACAAGCATCTGATACTTAACTAAGGGATCTTAAAACAGGTGTTTTTAACACTGAGTTTGTGACTTGACCACAGCTTGTGATGATTGCCCTAATGGCTTATATGATGAAGCTTTAGTGTAACTTTACTGTGACATTTAATACCTATTAGTATGATGTGATGGATACTAGGGTCTCCTTTTGCAGCTATTTTCCTTGAGCTTGTGTACTATGCAGCAAGTAATACATAAAACTAACTTTATTTTTTCTTTCTGAAATAGGAAACTGAAGAGATTCTGTTAGTGGATCTAAACTCTGAAACTGAGACCAGACTTTTGTAAAAGAGGATCTCTTCTTGAATGGCATCACAACCTCTCTTCCACAACCCAAGCCACAGCCACCCTTCTTACCCGAGAGTTCTAGGGTATCTATTAGGTGTCTAGGGTGTTCTATTAGGGTGTCTCTGGGTCAGCTGTATTTGTCTTGCACTGAAATGATGCAAAACTCAGTTGCTGACCTTGCCACAACTGCATGAGTTGAATGTTGGACACACACACACACACACACACACATTACCATAGAAAACAATTCAATCACTTTAAGTCTTATTCTTTTGCTGTTGACTTGTAACTAGTTGTATATTATACCTACTTAATGCCATGCATCTCTGTAGGCATGAACAAAATGATGAGGTTTGAAACTTATATTTGGTCTCTAAATGATTCATCAAAGTTCTTTGCTCTGCTGTAGCTGGAAATAAAAGCTTGTAGCTCTGAACTGGTGGGTCTTGATCAAGGCAGCATGTGTTCTGCCGTGATATCTCACAACAGTTTTTTTCTTTCTAGACTACATTGAATTACTTATTTAGCTCAGACTTGTTTGTGCCAACTACAGAGAGTCTCAGCTTGACCTCAGTGGCACAGACAGGATCTGTGCCAACTAACCCACTGGACCTCTTCAAAACAAGTCCTACCACAGCACCTCCATTGGCTGGTCTAGGTTAGTTCATAAAGTGAAGCTCTTGCTCCAGTCTAATACATCTGTTAACGACAACACAGGGGTTCTAGTTGTCCTTTACTTCATGTGCAGTGCCCTGCCCTTTAACTCATGTGCTGTCTGCCCTAAACTATTAAATTATGTGAATAGAGCCCTAAACTCTGCATCCTTAACTGGAGCAGGGTGTTTTGCTTAAACTTTGACAGCAGTTTGCTGCTTCAATTACACAAGGTTCAAGTATGCCAAGTACAGCTTGGGAGGCCAGAATAGCACTGCTGCAGAGTCTTAGTAATCATTTACACAGAAGTAACTATATGGTAAATACTTACATCAATCACTTCTGTGCTGGGACTATTTTCCTACTCTGTTCTATCAACCTCAGTTCTGTTCTTCCAGGACCAAAATGGAGCTAAGTAAAAATATTTAACCCTTTCTCCTCCTCCAATTACTTAAAATAAAGTGTAAATCAACAGTCTTTTGCAAACAGCACATAAAAACTGTTTCGCTGGTACCCTTGGTGGAATTGATACACTCCTACTTGAGGTCTTCAGGTCACTGAAGTGCTGTGTAACAACAATCTCCCCCCAGGTGGCTTGCCAGTAACTTCATCACCATGGAGTGCACAGACATCTGCCTTCACTCAGGCTGCGTCAGTCTTTCCTGTGTCTATGATGCCTGTTCAGCCAACCACTTGCCTTTGGTGCTCAAGCAGTGCCAAGCTGGAGCCAGCCTGCATCATTTGGTCCAGCAGCCTCTCAGACCTATGGTCTCTGGGCACAGCCAGCACAAGTTCAATTTACTTCATGGACACAGCCATCCAGTGCTGTAAATCCCTTTCATAGTAGTATGTTCCCATCTTCAAAACTACCTGCTCACACCTCATCTGCTCTACCCTCCATGTCAACAACTAGCTCACCTCAGCCACCACCTAGAACTACACCTCAGAAGGAGCTATCTGAGAGAGAGAGAGTGATGCTTTTATTGCTCTGGATCTACTTGGTGATAAAGAGATGAGGGATGTCAAGGAAATGTTCAAAGGCTTCCAGCTGACAAAGCCACCTGAAGTACCAGCAAGGAGAGGAGAGCAGCAAAGCCTTTCAGGTGCTTTTTGGATCTTTCAGCAGTTATTTTACTAGTAAAGTAGGCATTCATCAAGATAGTACAGATTATGATGACATGGAAGCTAGCAAGCTGTCTGACAAAGTGACTGAAAAATCTCTTCTTCTGCTTGGATAGCTGCTCAGGCAGTGGGATGGCTGATCACTATTCTTTTCTGATAGAACTAAAAATTTGATTTAATGGTTGCTGAAACAGAGTTGAAAGACTGTCTCCCCTAATAATGCTAAATAATTGACCAATGTCAGTGGCCAAACACTGACACCTAGTGCCTAAACTACTTGACTAGACTGAGTAAAACTATGTCTGTACAGTGTTAGAAGTCCCATCTACCTTCAGTGTACTGAGGGACAACCAGGATTATAAAATTGTAAGGTCACTCAAAGCAACTTCTGTGTGGGTTTTTGTGCACCTAATTAGATGAGCTTTGATGTTGCTATACAGATAGAGCTGAGTACTTGTTAAAGATGTTTAGTGATATAGCAGTATGTCTTTCTTTCATAGAACCACCAAAGCCTGTTCCCCGACAAACTGTGCTGCCAGCTGATGGCCTATTTGAAAGTCAAGCTAAAACAGACCTTTTCAGTGCCTCATCTGTAAGTATCAAAAAACCCCTGAAAAACCCACCACTTATTCCCCCACTCAGGGAGTCTGTAACCAGTTTACCAAGCTGCAAGCCCTACCAGGAAGTTAGAATTGCTTGAGTTGGAAAAGATCTTTAAGATCAAGTCCAACCATTAACCTAGCACAACCAAGTCTGCCACTAAATTGTGTCCCTAAGCGCCATATCTACATGTCTTCTAAATGCCTCCAGGGATTATGATTCCACCACTTCCCTGGACAGCCTGTTGCCTTACACCTTTCACTCTTACAGTGAAGAAATTTTTCCTAATATCCAATCTAACCCTCCCCTGGCACAACTTGAGACTGGTTCCTCTTGTCCTATCACTTCTTGCATGGGAAAAGAGACCGACACTCACCTTTCTACAACCTCCTTTCAGGTAGTTGTAGAGAGTGAGAAGGTCTCCCCTCAGCCTCCTTTTCTCCAGATTAAACAATCCCAGTTCCCTCGTCACTCCTCTAGACCCTTCATCAGCTTTGTTACTCCTTGGATGTGCTCCAGCACCTCAATGTCTTTCTTACAGTGAGGGGCCCAAAGCTGAATGCAGTATTTGAGGTGCAAGTTCTTCAGTCCTGTATTGGGAGCTTCTACAGAAGACTGAAAAATAATGTAGCTGCAGAAGTCTTCCACTTTGACTATGCTTACCTCTCTGCAGCATAGTCAGAGCGCGGACTGTGCAGCTTTAGTTGAACAAATGATAGGCTCCCATGTTCAGTACCTGGGGGAGGAAGTGGCTTTACCACATCACTCCATTTAGGCCACAGTACTTGAAGCCCTTGGTGGAAATTCTGGATCAATTCTGGAATGCTGACTTAAGACATCTAGCATTTGGCTAAAACAGACCTCATCATGACAATACTGGCTCAGCTTCAAATGAGTGTTCATTAAGCACACATGGTTTATCTGAAAGATATCTTGCCTCAGATTAGGATAACTGCTAACATGGATTTAGAGCCCTTTTCTCTTGTTAAAGCAGTACAGTTAATGTGTATTTAGCAGCAATATTCTCTTTCCAGAAGGTGTTTGGAACAGAAACTATCTGATACATACATGCAGAATAAACCTGATGAAACCTGGAAATCCATTAACATCCTATGATCTCTCTTTCTTAGAAGGAATCTCGGAAACCACCTTCTGGTCCTTTTGGTGATCCTTTTGGCAATCCATTTGCATAGATCAGATAAGTCTTCCACTAATAAGACAATATATTTTAGTCTCCAAAATTGATTTGGAAAACTTTTGGTAATGAGTAGGCTAGAACACTATAGTGGCTTACCTTTAATGCTCCTCTGAAGTATGGTAAACAGTCCCTAAAAGAACACTTGCACTAGAGTACCTCTGTTCAGACTTTTTTATAGCTGCATTCTAAGTCTTAGCTGGCTTCACTTTCTTAGAAATAAAGATTTTGTTCTTCCATGGACTTAAATCTCAAGGTCACAATAGATCTAGATTTCCCTTCCTTGAAGAAACTTAATGAGTAAATGTGCTGAAAAACTTGGAGAGGCTGACTAAAATCTTTCAGATATCTCTTTAGGAGCGTGTTAGCTCACAGTGCCCTATACAGTTTTCTGAAGCTTAATCTCCTAAATATTGCAGATTTGTACCCTGGATGAATTACAGTAAAAACAGGATAAGGGCTATTAGAGCTTTTGTCACTAGAAACGAATGTAACTCAAACTTTTTACCACTGACTAGAGAACATGAACTGTCAAACGAGCAAATCTGTTCTTCTGCCACACCTCTAAGTCTTCCCCTGAAATACTGTCTAGCTTTTCTAACAGAAGACAAGTGTTGCTATTTATTATTTTAGTCTTTGTTCTCTTTGTTCTCTTAGTGACTCTAAGCTAGTTTAAGCAATAAAACTATAAGTTATAGCCATCCTAACCTAGGTTATGCTAGGCATAACCAGAAAAGGACAAATGGAATAGCAGCACCTCTTAACATGACTTTTCTACTTGTTTCGTTTTGCCATCTGCCATTCTTGTTGCTGTTCCATGATGTCTATAAAACATGTCCAGGTGGATTGAAACATGAACCCTCAAAGAACATGCTGTGAAGATGATAATTCAGGGCAAAGCAAATGGAAAGTTGGACTCATACTGAAGACCCAAATTCAAATTGGTGGATTTTAATGTTATTTTAGTTCTTTGCAATCTTGCACAGAAGATCTCAGCAGCACTGTCATGCATCTTGTACATATGGTCACCACAATTAATCTTTCTGTGGCACTGAATGTCCTACAATATAGGAACTGAATGTACCTGGGGAAGAAATGCTGCCTTCACATAAGGGAATTAAATTAGTAGTTAAAACTCCACGCTTTAAACAACTAGGTCAGTTGCATGTTATCACAACAGCAGCCAGTTGTAAAGTTAAGAGGACACTACTCCTAATTGGTGACTGGACATATGACTTGGTCTCTGAGCCACAAAGATGTAAACTGTATGGTAGAAGGGAAAAAAAAATCCAATATTTTTCCATTTAATTATAAAAGTAGCATTCTGCCATAAATGTGTAATAAAGGGACTAACTATGGGGTCTGTAACAGAACTTCTGGGGTCTTGAGTACTAGAGGTTTACACTGTAGGGTCAGATAAGCCGAAACACTCCTTGTAGAACACTGAGATAGTCATGGACACTAACTGTTGTTTTGGTGCTAATCTGCAGTTTTTCAAGGAGGAAAATCTCCTAGGATTGCTTTTTTTTTTAATTAAGGTGGCTTCACAGACAAATGGAACAAGCAGATAGGCTTCTTGCATGTGTATATAAGTGAATGTCCCTGATGTTGCTCAGTCTGAGTTGTCATGTGATGTAATGTGGCATGTTTCCAGTATGTTAAACAGCAAAAAGGCAATAATGGCTTTACTCCATGCCTAGATTCCTTCTGAACAGATGTACCATCTCTGTGCCATTAATGTGAGGTAGTTTTCAGTCTCTTTAAAACAGTGCCTTTCCTAAAGAACCTCTTTACTAACAGATCTCTAAATCATTTGGTTATAACTGACTGTAACAGCTACATTCTTGACCAGTGGTGATGGCTGATGTGTCAGATTTTTCTGTTAATGCTAAGTATAAACTTGAAATAGTATTGTTAAATCAATAAAATTGTTGTTAAATCAACGCCTTCCTGTGTAACCTCATCTAGGTGTTCCTGCTCCGGCAGGGAGATTGGACTAGATGATCTTTTGAGGTCTCTTCCAATCTCTAATGTTCTGTGATTCTGTGATTCTGTGTGAAATGCCTAAGCTGTTGTTGAACTGGAGAGCTAAGAAAGTCAACTTGAAGACAGCCTTAGTACCAAATTCAGCCAGTCATGCAATTAGTCTTGTGTATAAACCTCTTTTGCTCTCTCTGTAATACAAGGGGAAAAAAAAGCTATGAATGTAAGTATTTGTCTCAAACTGGAAATGTAGAAACTTATGGATGTTACACTTATATAGAACTGTAGTATCTCGTGTGATGTAATTAATGACATTAAAAAGAAGCAACTCTTCATAGCAAGCTAACATCAGTGTGTGTGGCTGTTCAATCACAGAATCACAGACTCTTAGGAGTTGGA
>NW_010190158.1:0-6999 GCF_000695765.1 Mesitornis unicolor
TATAAAATATAAAATATAAAATTTTATTTTATGTAAAATTGTACCAAAAAAAGAGCTACATGGGGACTACACTGTTGAAAAAGAATTATATTATTTAATAGAAAAAGAGTTGCATACCTAAAGATATGTGTCAAAGCAAAGACATCTGGAACATTAATTCTAAGTTGTTTGAAGCTTATAAAGGGCTAAAATCAATCTCTAAAAAGTACCATAAGAAATTTGAATTAAATACCCCTAGTCCTTGTAGGAAAGTTAAATTTTAAAATAAAACATATATGCCACTGGTAGTGACATTTACAAAAAGACGAACTCAGAAGAAAAGACAGGAGGACTCTGTATAATGTTTGAAAGTACAATTGTACAGTTGTATTGTATGGAGACAGTTAATATCTGAATGGAATTATGCACTCTCATAATTTGTGAGCCCCTGAATCACCTGACAAGATAAAAAGTTAAATAATAACTGGTGTTTCATTGTTATTAATCATTAAGCAACTACTATTTGCAATAACTAATGTATTGCTTCTCTGTCTTTATGTTAATTCCAGTTTACTAATTGTCACTATAACACAT
Organism: Mesitornis unicolor; assembly: GCF_000695765.1. Classification (NCBI taxonomy): domain Eukaryota; kingdom Metazoa; phylum Chordata; class Aves; order Mesitornithiformes; family Mesitornithidae; genus Mesitornis; species Mesitornis unicolor. Next base: position 574 of record NW_010190158.1, read on the forward strand.
CTTTGTCAAAGAAATTAAAATGCCATTTCACGTCTGCTGCCTGCAATTCAGAGGGAAACACTTACTAGTAACAGATGAAAGCAGTCAATTTTTAGACTCGAAGAAGCACTTTTTCAATGCTTGGTAACAGACATGTGCTAAGAATCATTTAATTTATACATTTATTAAAAAGACACTGCATCAGCCTTTAGCTTATTTTAACAATAATTTAACGTGCTCCATTTAAGTAACTAAATAACTTTTATTTTTTATTTGTGGTAATGCATTATACCTTGTAAAGTTTTGGGAAAAAAAAACAAACAAACAACCTCCATGTTACAAGTGTGCCACTTTTCTTTAGGAAAATTATATTTTAAAAAAAATTTAAGCTTCATACTGATTTATTAAAAAGCAGAAATTCAGTGTAAAGCTATCATTTATCACTATATATTTCTAGCATTAGCTGTCATTTATCACTAAATCAAATAGTTTGCAAATTGCATAAATATTGAATTGTTACTTGATAAATTGTCTTAATGCACTCTTCCATTTTGTTAAAGGATTGCTAACTGAATTCAACAAGACTACTTCTATTCGAACATGAAACTAGTATTTTAAAAATCAAGCATCAGTGCTTAGTTCAAGTTGCAAACCTGGTGTTTAAATTATTTTATTTATCATTGCGTACAAACAGCTGCCATGCTTCATAACCATCTTCAAAATAACATGGGCACAACATTTTAAGCAGGTCTTTATCCCTACATACTCCTCAAATTCTTATTCAAAATCAAATTAATTCATAAAATATTACTTGTGTGATGCTATCAAGGTCATTTTTGCACAAGTGTCTAATATGCAGTTTGTTGCTGCTTTACGTATTTTGTGAAACAGCTAAAACAACTTCATCAGCCATAAAAGTACACAGCACTTTACAGATTGGAAACTTTACAGCATTAATGCCCTGATGTGTCTGAAATCCAAGGACCCGATACCACAAATCTTGACTCAGATATGTTGTTCCACTCATTTCAGGTTAGCTAGGGTAGAGGCTACTCACACTTATCACTATCCAAATGCCTGCAAAGTTAACAGGAGTTAACATTGCAGAGCTATGTTCTCCTATTTAATGTGACCAATCCACTTGAATGAGACCCTTGAGACTCTCACTTTTGCATCTGATAGGAAAATATTAAGTTCAATTCAGTTCAGTGGAAGAATTTCTTACACAAAATCACAGTTCAGGAACAAATACAAGTAAATATAAAACAATACCTCTGAGCTTTCACTGACAGGAAATTCAGGCAAGGATTGGCATCTTCTCAGACAGCTTTCTGTCTATAGATAAAACAAAAAGCAAAATAAGTCTGAATTAGTCCGAGCCCAATATGAATAGAACTTTCAGATACATTCTGCTTTTAAAAGCAGACACTGCCGAAAATAGAGCTAATGTCCAAAGAAATGTGTTTCAGTAAAAAAGCTTCTTTCAAGGGCAAAAGCAAGTGTGTCTTGCCCAGCATGTTTCACCTTCATATACAAAACACACTAGCCAACAGATCTTAACTGCTCTAATAGACCAAACTTGTTGATGGAGCCTTAAATTTTGATATAAAATAGTACCTCCAAACACTACATTATACCTGGGAGCTCAGCTGCAGGTATAACATAATATTCTAGCCTCAGTTTGCCCATTTCTGGCTGCAAATACATCCACTCATGCATTAATCTTCCTTAGTTCCAGCTGAGGTCTCAGCAACATCACCAGCCAATTCCAAGGTTTCAGCAGTGTTTTAGCTACCAGAACACTCAGTGGTACCACAAATCCTCTGGTAAAGAAATATTTTCAGCTTACTTCCCATGGGATTTGGGTAAGCTTTTACCCACTTCCACCTCTCAGATCTATTCACTTGAAATAGCTAACCCTATGTAAACACATAAAACTGAACACCATCATTAGGCACTTCAGGTTCTCTGTGAAGCCTCCAGCTCTTATTTCCTACATTGCCTCCCTGAACTAGATCAGTGGTGTTTGAGATAGTCCGCATTCTGTAACTGCAAACACCCACACTGCAGCCTAGAGCCACGCTACAATCTTTCACTTGCAAATCACCTGCATATAATCTTTTGCCTATCCTTTAATATTGCATTCAGAGAAATTCTAGATGAAAAAATTCAAACTTAGAAATGTCTCTTTCCCCCTATTCTGCTTCTTGGCTCTTGCAGTTTTTTAGATGTCTGGGCATAGTGGAACATGCAGTAAGCTGCTGCTCCATTGATATAGTCATATTACTCAAAACCTGTCATTATAACACAATTTTTTGTGTTACATTAAACAAAAAATGGTAATACAAACCAGTCCATAATAGAAATTATCATCTTGCTCAGCTTCTAATTCTTCATCATGATCAGTGAAAAAGTCTTCAAATTCAACATCCTCAATAACATGGCTCTGAAATATTAATACAGTTGCATATTATATGTGCAACACTATTATTTTAGTCAGCTATAGAAAACATAGTAACAGATAAATAAATAAAGCCTAAATTTGAGCTAAAGATTTATGATGATCAAGAGCAACTTCACAGAACTCATTTATCCTAGGCTTCTGATGTAGCACATTCTTTAATGTGATCAAGAATTATGTATTGCAGAGGCAGAGACCTGAGGAAACTGGTTGTTGCTACCTGATTCTCTACAGTTTTTATCTTTAGCTTCAGGAATTTATGTCAGGTCACAGTAGTCCATGTAATAAGAAGAACACAGCTTGAGAGGCCATAGTAAGGTGAGGAGATGGGGAACTATGTCAGGGTTATTTCTGCTATCAATTAATCCATACGCAAGTATATTTTATCTCATGCATAGGAGTGTGAACTGGTCAGAAGTTATAGTTTCTCTGTAACTTTTGCCACAGGAAGTTGTACAGTGCTATAAATATGGGCATACAATAGGCATGCCCTTTTACATGAACAGCTCATCTCTTATAATAATGTAATCACAGTGGAGATTTTACATTCAAAACCTTTCAAACCTCAAAAACATTGGCATTTTCTAAAATGGACTTTGTTAAATATAAGAAATATTTTATTACATTTTAATAGAAAACACTGCCAGCATAGTATAACAGAAAACTCTAAAAAAAGTAACTTTCAACTTAAATGAAGACATTAAGCAAGATAATACAATAGCAAGTGGTAATTAAGAATAATTATTAGTGGAAACTTTATATTGCAGAAAATTAAACAATACTATTCAATACATATTATTAAAAGTTGTACAATGACTATATACTGTGCTTACAATATACAGAAGTGTTAATAAGATAGCAACATAAAATACAACTATTACAGTTAACAAATATAATGTTAGAAAAGACATGTATTTCTGCAAAAGATAAGACCACTAAAAATACATTTTAATTATTTACCTCATATGTAGGAAATAAAATTTCCTTTAATGAAGAAATTGGAGCAGAGAACTTTGGTGGAGCTGGAGTCCAAAACATTTTTAAAGCTTCTGGATAAATGGGAACCTTCAAACTATTACTGTTAACAAATATAATGTTAGAAAAAGACATGTATTTCTGCAAAAGATAAGAACACTAAAAATACATTTTAAATATTTACCTCATATGTAGGAAATAAAATTTCCTTTAATGAAGAAATTGGAGCAGAGAACTTTGGTGGAGCTGGAGTCCAAAACATTCTTAAAGCTTCTGGATAAATGGGAACCTTCAAAATCAATACAATTCAGTTATCAACTAACAGTAACCCAGTTTATAAAGGTGTGTACTGAATCTGAACTATTAGGTGATAAAATGCTGTTTTCTGCTAAAAGTTATTCTTGTGAAAAACAACCCCACCAAATACAATGAAATCCTGAGAGGTATACAGCTCTGCAGGCTGAATGAGCTACCTGGTTTTCTTTTGTAGAGTTTTTGTTAGTTATTAATTAGCACATTAGCATATTTTATTACTTCAGAGAAGGAATTAAGAACTGAGACAGGAAGTTTCAGAACACCACTCTCCATTAATAAAAAGCTCCATATACATTTCTATATTGCATACTGTCAAACGTTGAAAAATCAGCAGAACTTTATTTCCAAGGTCTTCTGTTCTTTCACTGCATGACACAATTTAAAAAAACCCATAGTTCCCCCAGCCCCAGATTTCGTGTCTTCACTTGTAGGATTTTGCACCTACAGCACACATTTATTAAAATATTTCTTACTTTCTCTCCTAACAGTTGCAATTGTGGCTTTTTAAGACAATATTCAGCTAGTTTTTGGCATTCAGTTAGACATCTTCAGTTAGGAAGAAAGTGAGTCCCGTCTGTCCGATTATTCTGGAATTGTTCTGAAATAGGAACTCCTTCATAACAAATTCTGCAGCAACATAAAAGATTAATAAATTACTCTGATTATGTCAGGTATTAGCAGCACAGAAATAGCTTGGTTGTTAAAGACAAATAACATCAGGTAAAATTTAAATCAAATTATAAATAAATTATAAACAAAACTTTTTTTTTCTAAACTAAAGATTGAAATTACTTAATATACAACGGAAGCCTGGTGCCAAACTTGTAATTTCTTGGTCACACACCAAATAATTTTCAGAAGACTCTCGTGATCAGATCCATTGTGTATATTGTAAAAGTTACATGAAAAATGTAAAGCTAAGCTCTAAATTCGTATGAAATGCATTACAGGCATAACTGCATGCACTGCAAATACACCGCTCAAGTGCTGTACTTACAGTCAGATACACTGAAATGCCAAAGAGAACAGCTTTCATCAGGAATGTCTGGCTGGTTTTGAACAGCACCTTATGTTATTACTTGAGGTTTGAATTGTGATTAATTTTTGCTTGCTGTTTTTTAAAATAAATCTACCAATGGCAAACACCTCACAAAATTAATATTTCACTGTAGAAAGTTATAGTTTGAAGTAATTACACATCCCAATTTCTTATCTATCTACAGTTTCCATTTCCATAAACAGTGAACACATTTACACAACACAGTAACTTATAAACATGTTTACCTATGCATGTGCATCTATATATCCATACGTATATATGAAATCCTGTAATAACTGTTCTACCTCTATTTCCTTTGTTCTTGGCACCTCTAAAGGAAAATCCAGATTTGAAGGATCTATTACTATTACCAAGCTGGGAAAACTATTTTAGAGTTTAGTAGCAACACCTATTAACATTTATCACTTAAATCGATATTTTACAGAGTTTATATACAAAATTATAATTTATATTTTTATCTAACAGAGTAAAAGAGGCATTTATATTTTTGCTACTTTTCTTCTAGCTTGTTTTATAGTACAATAATTACCTAAGTTCTCACTTATATAGTTCTTCCTGTACTAGCAATTACAAGCACAGAATTTAACAAACGGTCAAAAATGTAATATATACACAAAAGAACAAGAAAACCCACTCAATTTCATATATTCAGGTATCCGTGTCTGTAAATTAAAATGCACATTGCACAGAAGACTTGACATTTCTCCACACATTGGCATATGCCAACACTGACATCTACTGGTGTTACTCAGGCTTGGGGTAGTTTTTCTGCAAATACTAAATTAATAATGTCCTTCTTTGTGCATTCATGGAACTAAGGCGTGTAACTTCTGTTACTTGCAATTTCACTGTCAGTCGCTTATCTCCTATAGTGGACTTGATTTATGCTAATTGCAATGTATTTCCATTTTAAATTATTAGAATACAGTGTAAACAGGGGAATGGGGTGGTCTCAACATAACTGAGAACAAGCCATTTGATTTAGCAAACAAAATGCCTTCTGAAGTACATTTGAACGTTAAAAAGGAATCTTTAAAATGTAGCACTAGACCAGAAGTTGTAGTTCTTACACAGAAAGAAAGATTATAAATCTGGGAGTAGTTCTTGAACTCTTTCTGGAATGTTCCTTTCTTCAAGTGGAAGTTTTGACAAAAGATCTATTACTTAAAGAGAAGGAAAATAAGAACTGAAAACCTAAATTTTAACAAGTGTTTAGCCTTCCTAGTTTCTCTTTACATCTAAGTATCTGGTGGTTCTGACGCTTCAAGGTGGCTGCCTGCATAAAAGGAATGTCAAGTGAAGTTGTACAAGATAGGTACAAAAAGGTATAAAACAATCAAAATATTCCTTAGCATTTTTTAGCAGCTGGAAGTGTTTAAAGTGAACAAGGTAAAAAGAGCTGTCCCATTTTTAGGGCACTTTTGTCATAAACAGTTTTCAAGTCAAGGAGTTGATACTAGGTAATGAACTGTGAGTTAATGCAAAACAACATTCAGACTTTTCATTCCTGGAAGAGAGAAGCACCATGGAGGAAAGTTCCAAGTAATAATACTACTGGTCTAACAATATTCTGTTTCCATCTGCTGGTAAAAAACCTTGTAAAATCAGAATGTCTTAGGGAGATGCAGGCATTCCT
>NW_010190158.1:7030-15771 GCF_000695765.1 Mesitornis unicolor
ATGAGGGAATCTTAACAAACATAACATGAGAGCTGCAAATCCTAACAAAATTTTTGTAGGATATCTGCCAGGAACAGGTTTGACTATTCATATATAACCTTCATAAAATATATTTGGCTTAATACGTGTCTTCATGGCTAAAAAAGTAGGTTTTTTAACTCTCAGATAACTGATGCCTGCAGAGTATGCCAAGATTACACAGGAGAGCAAAAGGGAAGGCACCTTTGCTATCTGAAGAAATAAACTTAATATAGATAATCCCACGAGAGAGTTGTAGCTGACCTTTGGAAGTTTACATCTTGATAAATTGATACACCCTGATCTACAAGACATCTCTTGCAGACATGAATGCAAAGTTTTATATATTTTTAAGCCTGTGGATATTTTTCATAGTAAAGACAAGACTTTAAAGCAAGAAAATTAGTGCTTTCTTGATCTGATCTACCATAAGATTGTACAACTGTAGGCCTCTTTGGACTTTGTTACACTAAAACAAGATTCTTGCACAGAAGAACTCAGAACTAGTACACAAAATTAAAGATAGATATATTCAAACACCTGACAAAGTTATTTGAATTTTACTATCCATTATACAGAAATCATGCTTGCTCCCACATAGATCATTTGCATTTGCGAAATCAGCTAAATGCAGGGAATTGGTCAATAATGAACCATGTACAGATTAAAAAGACCTAAAGTAATATCAGGTAAATGATACCTTTGACCTTCAAGGCTCACATAAGGAAACAAGTTTGGAAAGTTAAAAAAAGATGACGGTAGATGGTGCCACTAGATGGCAGTGCTCCAAAGATTTTAGTTCCCTAGATTTCGAGGATTAAACGAATTCAGCAAGGAATTTTGGCATGGGCTTCTTTTTAAACTTTAATTCTCTTCATCTCCAGGGAATGTAGCTCCGAATGTAAAAAATTCTTCCCAAAACTTTCTACTGATTCATAAAGCTCAGGCTCATCCTCAATTTCCTCAATCTGTTGGCTACTTCTTGAAAACCAAACCATTCTCTTCTTCAAATCCTGCCCTTCTGTAGCTTCTACAATTCATCTCTCTTAGTTCTACTCTCATCTAACTCCTTCAAATTCCTGGGTATGTCAGGGATTCTGTCCTCTATTTCTAGTAATGTCCTAGTCAAAGACCACCATGTACAGGTTCCCTCTTCATGGTAATGAATCAGAACATGATCCATCATGCTGTTCTGCACCAATAAAAATATCAGATGGTCGTCTTCTTAAGGATGTCAAGCTGCCAGTGCTAGCTCAGCAAGGCTGAAAGGTAAGGATCTTAGGAGCCTTTCCCTTTTTCAACCTTCATAGCCTTCCCGCTACTTTCTTTCTTCATCACTATGGCTAGCATCCCATCATTCACACAGACTCATAACACAGGTTTCATTCACAACATTCTAAAATTAAAGTCTTTTTCTAATCTCTCTACAAAGCTGAACTCTGGTATCTAGTTTCATATCTTGCTTGCTGCAGCATCCGTTTCTTTAGCCTAAACAAGCATCACCTTGTTCTGCTCACATTCATTCAAAGTGCTATTGCAAAGATGATAGTTGTTTGCTTTGAACATTATCCCATTCTTTGAAGTAACAGAAAAAGAGAAGATCATTTAAATATAAGATGTTCCTCTGCTTTCAAAGCCTTCACAGCCTTTCCTTTTTTTGTCATCTCCAGATCAGTAAAGCAATAACAACTTCTATTTTTGTGATTTCTGACTCCTTCGCTACCTTTCTACCTAAGGTTTGGGATTTTTACTTTTTGAACATCTTTTTGCTCCTTAAAACCTCTTTCACCATGACCTGCAAAACAGCTAACGGCTGGGCTACTGGTATGCTGAAACACTTGCTTACAATCCTGATCAGTGTCCTTGTTCCCATTGCGTCCTTATCATCTCTGTCTGTATCTGTTCAACAGACAGAAAACGCTGCTGAATCAAAAGCGAACACTCCAATTATGGCCATGAATTATATTCATACGCTACACAAATTCCTGATAGAAGCAGAATCTCAAAAAAACCAAAGGGAAATATCAGGGCCTAATCCTCTACCTTGAAATAATGCCATCCATGATAGTTAGGGTAATCTTGACTACATCAAAAGAATTCGATGACTAAAAACTTTCATAAAGCAATTTATGGATTTATATTTTAAGGTCAGAGAGAAGCATCATGATTACTAAATATTACCTTCTAAATAATACAGACAATAAAATCTTGTCAGTATTCCTGCATCAAGATCACAATTTGCTGGGTGAAACTTGGGATATACCTCAGCAAGAAACTCCGTTTTGATTTGAAGGCTGTAAGTAATGGATCATTTCAGAAGCTGCTACTTTCATTGCTATACAGTGAAATCTTATAGCTAGTCCCAATTTGTCTAGACTGAAACCTCAACTACTTAGTCTTTTATGTTTTCGTTCAGCAAATCCTCTTGCATCAGAAACTACACCATGCAGGTAACATATTCAAAACAACTCTGTAACTCTTGTGTAAAACCAACATAATGATCTTTTAAAATGTCTTAGTACAGAAATGGCATTCAAGAAAGAGAGAGATTGCATACAGGAATCAACACTTCTGCTTGCTCCCCTAGAATGGTATTTGGAGCACACTGTTAAAGCATTAAGTGCATAACATTCCTACAAACCTTCATATGGAAGAATAACTACAAATTTAGCTAACAGGAAATCTGGTCTGCTCTGGAACTTAAAATTTTCAGGGGCTGCAGGCAGAAATTTCCCTCCATTTCAGGCCTAGAGAACATGGAGCCCTCTTCTAAGAGTGGATGCATCCACTCTGTCAAGGAAGGGCAAGGTGATTTTTTTTTTCCTATTACAAAATATAAAAATGCAGAGTGGTGATTTCCACCTCTTCATGATAATTCACTATTGAAGCACAGAGGCAGGAAATGAGAATTGGTTGCTTATCTGAGGATTCAAACTTCACTCACCATTAGATTATTTGACCATTCTGGGTACAGGAAGTTGTACTGTTGAGCAGAAAAGAATGCAAAAGTCATGCAGCCAAGAGAGAACAAGTGAAGACATGACTATCTCAACTGTTAGAGCACTTACCTGGAACAAAAAAGCTCTGTATAATATTTCTAATCCTAAAACCTTTTTTTTCTGTATTATTGCTAATGTCTCATCTCCTTTATTTTAAGGTAAACAAGTTAAATTTAAAGTTCCGAGAGTATTACACAGCCATCTTCTGTTGCTTATCTTTCAGGGTTACTCAGGTCCTTTCAGGGTTACTGCTTTTCAGGGTACAATCTCCCCTCCTACAAATTCCCTATTCTTATCCTTATGACCTTGCATTTGGCTGCACTAAAATGCATGTTTTCCAAGTAAGTCCAAGTTAACAAGCTACACAAATAGCCCTGTAAAACTGACCAAGCCTTACCCCTATTTACCACTCTATCATTCTTTAGATCACTACAGACTTTATGAGAAATAATTTTATATTTCTGGATCTGGTGATACACAGAAACTGTAAGCACTGAACTGCCAGTCTGAAAAACCATCTTGAGAGTATTAATGCTCCAGTTCTGAAATTTTTTTTGTTACTATACAAAATTATAAAGGTACAAAAAAGTAAAAATGTGACCAAAGTAATAAGCAATGAAAGGAAAAAATCCTTCATATTGATTCATATGCATATGATTTTAGTGCAAAACACATCAAAAAAAACCCTAAAACCCAAAGATTTAGGAGTTTACTTCCATCAAATAAAAATTGGTAATATAATAACACAATAAAACTGAGTAGGCTCATTCCAAAATCCATTTACATTTCCACACCACTCCTCATAAACAATTTTTTTGGCAGATCTCTTTTTACATGCTGCATTAACCTCAGAAAAATCAACTATGATGCATTTTGTTCTACTTCAGCTCCTCATTCATTAAAGATGCAGAATCCTGCGGCGATCACATGACCACCTTTTACATATGCAATCAAGACTTCTGACTGCAAGGTTCTCTAGGTCCCAGTTCTGTATGCGCTTAACCTGGTGCATGTGTTGAGCTCAACAAAACTACACTCCATTACTTAAGGTTATGCTTGGTCCTAAGTGCTTGTAGAATCAGGACTGAGGTAAGATTGTCTCTGTGATAAAGGGCTAGTGGGTGTGCACTTTAAAGCTTTTGCTATTGCAGGATTTTACATTCACAGAAAGCCTACTCTATTTACTCAGTATTTCTTGTTATTTCAATGGGACCTCTCATGTGAGTAGAATAAAGTATAAAAATTCATATATTTATAACCTAAGTTGTGGCATATAACTTAAAATTTTTCCTCAAAATGCAATTTATTTTTAAAAACAAACAATACATTTTACATACTAAGCAAGATACAAACCTTTTAGCACCCTTGGTCTAATTATTTTAAAACATATCTACAAAATAAGGCATTTTTTTCAAATCTTTCTTGTTGCCACTTCTTTGAAACTACTAAATAGTGAAACACCGTGAAAGTTATTTCTTAAAATATAATCCTTTAACTTACAAAATTAATTAAATCATAGTAACTCTGAAAATAGGTAAGTTCATACCCTTGCCTTTCAGCTTGCTCTTTCAAATAAATATGTTTGGAGCACATTGGTTTTTCCTCCTTACTGTCCATGTCCTCTGCTGTAAATAAGATATTGTGACCTCTTCTGTCTAAAGTATGATAAACTCTGGAAACCAGTTGTAAATAAGGAGGCAATATAAAGCTAGGAAAAGCAGTACATAGACGATGAATGCTTGGATATTGTTGATCTCTAGAAAGGAAAACAAGAATCAAGAATTTTAATATCCATTCTCCATATTCTAAAGTACATAGTTTATCAAATAGTACATCATGACATACATCAGACCATAGGATATAAATCACTAACAGAAATATTTGACATGGTAATTTCTAGTAAAAGCAGAGATCATGTTATTTAGAAAAGAAAAACAGGGAAAAGCTGAAATGTTGGTAATAATTTTAAAGTAAAAAATGAGTACTGTAGTAACAACTTTAATTTCCTGACTTAAGTCGAGCTTTCATTTGCTGCACTGAAAAATTAACCAAGTAATACAGATTTACAGCTTAAATTGGGATGTGAATAAATGTTATGTTACAACGTCAGAGGTGCATTCATCTGCAAATTCTCTGCCATGACAGAGTACCTTGTAAACACCCTTAAAACTTTGAATTACTTTTATGATATGCTACCACCTGCAATTCTTCCTAGCTTTTCAATTCAGCTGTTTATTTTAGAGGAAACATTATCTATGTGTGACAATCTTTGAAAAGTTAATAACTAAAAATTTCTACCATTTAACCGTCCAATCTGTGTTGTACTGAAGGTGATGAAAGTCTGTTGACTTCCACAGGCCATGATCAAATTCTAAAAACTGTCTCCGGCTACTGTATGAACTCTACAAAGTTAATAAATGTCTAACGTGCAGACAGTCACCATGTGAAGAGCAGGATATGGAAAATGTCTGGGATGTAAAAAACTCAGAAATGGCTCCCCAGGTATATGATACTTTTAATTAGAGCTCCTAAGTGCCTTCACCTTTTAAGAGAAAATCCCAAATAAAAATGGTTAAAATTCCACTTTGAAATTACCCTGGACAGTTTTCAGGTTTAACTATTTTTCTGAGGTTCTCCTGAGACAACAATTTCAACTTGGTTTTTAGTTTTACTGAGAACTACACCTTATGTTATAAACAGACATTATAAAGGGGAAATCAGCAAGTATCATGTAATACATATTCAACTTACAAAAATAATATTTTATATTTGCTTACGTTTTCTGAAAAATTACACAAAAAAAGGTAAGACATAAGAATCACATATGCATAGGAAAAAAAGCAAAACACAAAAATCAGTGTAATAGAACAGAAATTTGAGTCGCAATCAAGAAATTATCTCATCAAGTATATACCAGATATATCTCTGCTACATGAATATAGTTTTGAGTCTGCAAGTTTATAGGCACATGACAATCCAACAGGAAAGTGTGACAATTAGTGTGTTTATTTTAATTAAAACTGCTCAGAATATTTTTTTCAAGCCACACAACTTCAATATAAAGAAAAGAGCCTAGTTATGAGAAGTGACTCTAGTTATGTTATGCCTCAACAAGACAGTTTCACCAGATCTTACAATCCAAAGTCTCTGCTGAAATTGGTCACATTTTTGCCTGAAGGAGGCAAAGGAGGGTCAAGGCTATGAAATAAAATGTGAAAGTTAAACACAAAAATGAAATATCTAGTTTGAAAAGCAACTCAATCACACAAAACATGAGACTGATTAGGATTTAAGGCATGCTCACAGCAACTCCATTTAACGCAAAGGATATATGTGGGTTTTTATTTATTGAATACATTTACAGCATAATTGGAAATAAGTAACCGTTCTGGGGTGTGAAATCAGAGATTAGTGCTTTAGTAAGTACATCATACTAATTTAAAATTAGAAAGAAGTATTTTACACTGTATTTTTAACTCGATAGAGAGTATATAATCTTCATAAACATTTCTAGTTTACCTCTACCTGTTAGTTCAACTCTAACACAGTTCATTTTCTACACAATGCAATTACCACAAAATTTATTTGTTTTTTAAAAAAGGAAAGATAGATGGCAGACAGTTTAACTTTGAACTTACAACATTTGGAGTGGTTTCTGCAAATGAGGGCAGGCAAAATAATTTTAAAATTCTCTAGGAACCTTTTGTCTAAGTTTTGTCATTTAATTTAAATAAAAACCATCTGAATGTTATTTTAGTTGCATTATCATTACTGCTTTTGTATAGAAGTTTATCATTTCATTGAATGAACCAACTGAATGCTTTATCAATGTAAACTGAAATATTTAGGGCATGCTGCAGGTAAAGGTGAATGTTTTTACAGCACACACTCTCCTAAAACAGACTATTTATCATTCTTTGAAAAAAGGGGACATGAAAAAACAATACTATGTGTGTGGCCTACATTACCTTCACTTAATGCACTAAATACGGGTTTTTTAGAAAATCGTGCAGTTTCTGCACCATTGATAATCTGACAGTAAGTATTTATTGAAGGTAAACCACTCATTGTCTGTTGACACTATTTGTTTTAATATATAATCTTGCTAACCAAATGATCTTTAAGCAATGCAGATAAGCAATGGCATGCAAAGGGTCACTTAAATGCCAATTTGACTGTTTCATAAACTTAAGCATTCTTTTCCCATGACTATTTTCAGCTACTTAATTGAAAGTATTATCCATTTACAAACTTTAGGCCTGCCATAAAAAGGCTCTCTTCTGTATCCAATAGACCTTTCAGGACCCTAAGAACAACAAAAGCTAATAATTAAAGCTCCTTCTCCCCCCCACCCTTTTCTCAACAGAGAAGTGAAGAAGTAACCTACGGTACATCTAAACAAAGCTATCTATAAAGATCTTATTAGCGGTGAAGACCATAAAACTGAAGAGTCTCACTTGTCATGGGATGGACAGGATCAGTTAAATTAGGACACAGTCTGTACTGCTTTTGTAATCTGCACTCCTACTACAGAATGACAGATACAACCTGTGACAAGAGCAAAGTAATAAGCAGTTGTCCTTAAATTACAGCTCTCCATGTAAAATTGCCTGAATTTCAGACAAGCACTGACTGTAATACAAATTCAAGTTAATGAATTTTTAATACATCTTCTCTATTTAAATATGATGACTTACAGCTGGCATTGCTTATATTAAATTTGTGGTATTTTCCATTGTTTGTTTTTAATTATTTTGATTAGATTATGCTTGGAATTGTATGGACAAATTCAACCCCCACATAAGCAACTTCAGTTTTTGCTGCAGTCAAGAGAAGTTTCATCTGCATACAGCAGTACTGAATAGGCCCCTGGATTATAAAAAACATAAATCAGAACTATTTCAATGAGATAAATATCACATTAAAACTTGAGATACCAAACTAAACGTGATAACTTAGTTCAGAAATTGTAAATGTTCAGATCCAAATTTGGAGGGATGGCATTATTTCTTCTCCAAACTTATCTATCAGGCTATGCAGTAATAATATATATTCAGTATTTTTCTTATAATAATGAAATAAGATTAAAATAATTACTTGACATTTGAAGCCTGAGGAGGCAAAGACTGTTGCAAGTCATGTTCCTCTTGTAGCTTTCTCCAAACTTCATCTGGCTTAATTTTTGATATTGCTTTTCCTTCCACCTGTAGCACATCCGAGGATGGAGTCTAAAATGTTCACGAACAGAAGATAAACACAGTGGTACAAACAGATAAGTTATATGGGTATTTTCACACCCACTCTGGAGGAGAACAAGGAGCGATGGCACATAAGGAACTTTGATCATCAGAAAAGACAAATTCACTTTAACTAGAGTAGTTTAGAACTGCTGTCACCACACAGATCACAGCAGCATCCACAGCAATTCAGGATATAGAATAAGCAGAAAAGTGTGACAAAAAAGAATTTTCAATGTGCCCTACCTAAATTGCATTTCTGAATAGTGTATGAGTGTTTTTCAATATATTACAAAAAGAATGATCAAAAGAGCCTGAAAATCATAACAGCACTATTCAGAACCATCAAACTTAGAAGAGCATGACCACATCTAAAATTTGTATTGTATTTTTAAGCAAATTCAAACAGATACACATATTTTAAAGGATTACTTTTTTAGAAAAGTTTCTTCAAGGTTATGTTTATTAAGTACAGGAACTTCAGCAG
>NW_010190158.1:15802-37073 GCF_000695765.1 Mesitornis unicolor
AAGGAGTTCCTACTGTTTCCACCCACAGCTGCTCATTCCTATTTATTAGAGCACCACCTGCTTAGTAGTGGCAAAAATTGTTTTATTCACACCGCGGAATAGATCAGCTAACTTATCCGTGTTGAAAAAAACGTTTTAAAAAAAAGTGAGGAGGGAAGGCAGAAGTTAATCTAGACTTCTGATTCTCTCTGTAGTCTCCCCACGAAAATTTTGTCGGGGACAGTTCACTGTAATCCAGGAGCTAGAGCAAACAGCAAAGAAAAGGAACTGCTGAAGTCATCATTGCTGCCAAAATGCAGCATCTGCATCTGTTTCACAAAAGTCAGCTTCAGAATCTATACTCTGCTGCTGCTTTTTCCATATTGTGATGACTTCCAGAGGCTCTTTCCAACCTTAACCATTCCACAATTCTGTTTCCTGCAAACTGTTAAACATCTTCCTAAAACAGACTAGCAGTGCCATCAGTAAAAATGATTTTTCTGTACTCCACTTAAAACCTTACATACATAACACAAAAAATCAGGTTAAAGAAAATAACGAAGTATAACAAAGACAGAAACAGAACAACACAGTAGGGAAAACAAATGCTAAAGTGCTTTGTCTTGAAAAAAAATTTTCTCTCTCAATAAGAAAACTCCACTTTTCTTGCCCAGCTCTTGCTGATACACCATGGTAATTCCTTCTGTTAGGCTGGCCAGCTTACTTATACAGACCCAAAGAATACAATTGTTGTGACCAAATGACTTTCTAATTAAGATTTTGAGTCACATATCTGGGTAAATGCATCACAAAGGCACAGGATTTTACTCTTCTTTGTCCACTCACTCGCTGTATTTATCCCAGAATATAACTGGGCACAATGTCTATGTCTGTTCATAACTTCAGCAGTATTTAAGCTCTTAGAAGAAATCACTCCATGAAAAAATTATGGAACTTATAGTTCATAAACAAGTATATTAATCACTAAGTAAAAGATACTAAGAACTGTAGAAGATACCTAAGTGTGTCACTACCTTCCGAAAAGGTTTATTCAAAACTAAAATGGTTTCATATATTGTTAGTTTATTTTTCAAATCAACACGACTGTTTATATCAGCACAAACATGAAAAAATATGAAGAACCGAAGTCAGATATTCGATGTCTACCAGAGAAACTGGAAGTCAATCAAACCTCTACATGGAGAAAACAGGCTAACAAAAATAAGGAATATAGAAAAGTTTGAAAGTAATGGGTCTACCTGAAAATGTGTCATTAAAATGAGACCAAATATAATCAGTAACCTGATTGGTTGCATTGCCATTACCAGCTTTGGGAATGCCCAGATACTGAAATAATTTGAAGAAAAATGCCATGTAGCTGATATCCAAAATAGCAAAAGATACTCAGCAACGTTTGTTGATGTCTTAGATGCTGATATGGCTAATTAAAACCTCCAAAACTTAAATTACAACAGCTAATATTTTAAAATCATAAGCCAAAGTTCTGGGAACTTGTATTTTTTGTGAAACAGATCAGGAAAGGGGACTTCAACACACTCTTGGTAATGAATTATGGAGACTATACTAAGTAGAGGGGAGTTCCTTTAGGCCTAAAACCAGAGAACATGAGCCAACACATTTACTATTAGAGGGGCATTTTAAATCTATGTAACCTCATGTTTTATATCATTTTTCTTGTAGAAATAGCAGTGAACTAACACAAAACCTTTTAATCAAAATATCTATATAATTCAGTTGCAGATGTAAGATAAAATTACAATCACTAAAGCAAATATCTGCATTTTTTATGTGACTGCTTTGCATATAACCAAATTTGCAAGTTCATCTGCACAATCAATTCATCTTGAAACTGTATGGGTTCTGCAGCCCACTAAGCAGAGCAAAATAATTTCAAAAATAAGATGTCACGAAAACATGCCAATGAATAGTGCTCTATAGGAGCACTAACATACAGCAGATTGCTGTTACTCTGTTTAGAAACAGATCTGCTAAGGACACAAAAGAGCATTTAGCTAATACATATCAGTTCTTAAAACCATTTCTTCTTTTTCTATATTTTGCCTCTATTATTTTTCCATGTGTAAAAATGAAAGCATGCACTTTTAAATTAAGTAATAGATCTAAATTACATAGTGCTTGTGTTAAATAGAATCATATGTGTGTTATCTTTTCAGGTGTCAATCTCACAAACTACTTTTTGTTGTAAGATCATTGAACACACACTGGTGAGAGTTGTTGCAACAATACCACCAGTGCATTACAGAAGTGGCATGCTGCCCAAAATAATATTGTTTAAAAAATATCATCACAGTACCTTAGTACTGTTTAAATAACTGGGAAACTATTTGGTTGGCAAATACTATACAAATTAGAAGTAAAAAATAATCTTACTATATTATTGAATATTATAAAAATTGCCATCAGTGACATTGTATTGTGTATTGTTTACACAGCATTTAGCATATTTAGTTTAATAACCAACAGATCAACTAATGTTGCAGAGTATGCTCTTAAAACTACCTGCAAACACCATTATTAACTATTAATTATATTTAAAAATATAGCCAAGTGCAGATGGCACATGAGATTGCAATTAGGATTAGGAACATTTCTGATCTACAGAGGGACGAATATTGTTAGGAAAATTTCAAACCAATATTTTTTCTAATTTAGTAGAATTTTTTTAAGTAACATAATTTCAATTTCATCCATTTTCTTCAACAGAAGAACGCTAACCCATTTAATGGAACTACTTTTTCTACCACAAAAGTTGGTAGGAAAGATGAATCCTTAGCTGTAGATGAAGGCCTGCCAACTGGAACTGCTCAGGTGAGCATCACCAGATCACCTGGGGCTCTACCTCATACCTACTGTAGCCATACTGCAAAATGCGTGCCAGGACTGATAGGGGGTTTCTGACATCTCCCTGTGATTCCTTGTCCCTTAGCTCTTCAGGGTAAGCTGTGTGCATCTCTGGTTCTCGGCTATCCTAAAATTGACCAGGAAAGTTGGTTGCTAATGCTCTGGAATTTTAGGCATGTGCCTACCTTTCTCTATCCCTATCTCCATTTCCATGCAGCTTGAAGAGACACAATCAGGGCCAAACTACAGTCTGTGGGAGGAGCTGAATAAGCAGCTGAAGATCCTTAGACATTCAGAAGGCTTCTCATTTTGACTAGACCCCTGCCTTATGATGTCTAGACCTTGAAACAACATACTCTCAAATACTGGGCCATCAACAAGCATTCCACATGTGTCTCATCCTCTTTTCATTTTGGTCCCTTTGGCACCTTCTTTTCAACACCTGTATCTGTCTTCCCATGTAGCTTATCCAAAATTGTGTCCATCTCATTTATTTAATTTTAGGGCAAGGCTATCTGGTATCTCTGCACGTAACACTGCCTGGTGGAAACATATCCCATTCTTGGTTGTCCTTCTCATTCTGTTTTACAGTAAACCTAATAACTTTAAGGCAAAGTAATCATTTACATTGAAGCTGCAGAAGGAATCAGGTTAGGGTTTTATTTTAGTATCTGGTTATAGCCTTGAAATATCAGAACACTAGAAACTGGCAACATATGGGAAAAGACATTATTTGATCTTAGGAGCAAATTCTTCCTCTGTGGCACTGTCTTCATAAACTTGACATGTGCTCTCTACTAAAAATCTAAAGACAGTTTTTGTCACATGTGAAATATTGCCAAACTAAAAGGATATTGAGCATTATGCCATTTTCCAGGAAGGAATCCACTCGTTAAATATAGATTAGGATTCTATTTATACATTGTTTCATTTGTAATCTTCTTTCCAATCTCATAAAGAAAAGCCTAACCCAACATGTGACCGAATGAACCTTAATTTGTTTTTTCCTCTAACCTTAAGCTGCAAGACCAGTACGAAGACTTGTTCTATAGGAAATTGTCTTTTAAAGGGCAGGTGGTAAGGAAGCAACTTGCAGACCTCTGTATGCTCTAAAGCATCAAATTTAAGCACAGGAAAACTAATACTATCTCACAATAGTAGTAAATCTGCTTACCTGCTTCACTTGCTTATTATATGTTAACAGCTCATCTTTAGACTGAGATTCATTTTCTGCTGTTTGAGACTCTTTCTGAACCACTGGTGTCTTCTGAGAGAAAGGGGGGGAAAAAATCAGTGTAAGGGGTGAAAGTACAATATTTTTTAGAATACTTTTGTGCTCTCTGACAGATAATTCAATACAATATTTATTATATGCAATTATTCCTTCATCATACATGCATTTTATGAAGCACCTAGAACACTGTATCAATTTTATCCTAAGCCAAATATTTCCTCAGCAGCTAACTAGGCTTCCAAAAATAAATATAGTAATAGGCAAAGGACCTACAATGATTAACACTAAATAATAATATTTATAGAGGTTTCTTATCGAAGATCTGGACTGCTTCTTCTATAAATTAAGCTTGTAAGAAGAAATTGCAAGATGTAAGAAAAAACATACCTCAGAAATTTTTATCAAGAGATCTATGATCCATTAAAACAAATAAATCATTAAAGCCTCTAAACATTAAGCAATCCCCCAAACATATCTAAGTTAAAATATTTAAATTTTAAAAACAGTTTGAATGAAAGGCATAGAATGATGGTCATTAATATATATATGCATATAGATTAATGTCTTATGATTCCATTGTGAAAATTCTTTATTCCATGCGAAATTCTTTACATCCAGCAGTTGGAGAACCAAACCCCATAAGAAAAGGAATGAACAAGAGGCACAAAAGGAAAGAGAGAAAAATAAAGGCATAGTTGTGATTTATGAAGTACCAAAATGTTTTCAAGCACTATTTCATTTCCTTCCCAGTTTTATCAGTTTAAAATATGAACTACCTATCTTAACAACTCTGCAAGCAAATAGAAGCACTATTAACTTATTATATTTTAACATTCCTAGATAATGCAGAATGTTACCAGGCTTGCTTGGTGAAAACTTGGCAGGACTTGAGATTCAGTTTTTATTTCCTCATGTTGAATTGGTGCCTGTTGTAAAAGCTTGAGAAGAAAACTAATGACAAACAAGAATGCTAAAAAAAATATTATTCATACTAACTTACAGAACAAAACATCAAAACAATATATATGCATAAATTAAAGTTTGAGTCTTCATTACACAAATTAGTTTGAAAGCAAAAAGCACATTCAGAGATAAACGATCTTAGGCTCATCTTTTGCAAACATTTACACACATGCTTAAGTTTACTATAAATAACTTCTCCAGAACCATTTATAGTACAGAAGTTTAAAAGCTGAGTGCAATTTTCAGTCAATCATTTTCTCCACACGAGAAAATTAAAATTGCTCCACTAGCAGAAAAGCTACTACAAAATTTGAAGCTGTTCTTAGTTCCCAGACATACTGTTCTTTCACATCAAAGGAACCGTTCAACAATTCCCCTTTTGGATACAGTTTACCCATAAGAAAAAAAAAGAGATATAAAACACAGTAACAACTCTCAAAACAGATGGCAGTTTTAAGGACAGTGTTCTTTATAAGCACCTGGTTAGCATACACGCACGTAACTCGGCACACACGTACTTTACCCTTTGTGCATATACCGGCTTGAGGAACCAAGTTTTAAAGATAACACTAACAAACAGAAGTATCACATCTAAACTACATTTCCTTTTAGAATACAGTTCTTTAAAACTGCTACAGAAATGCTAAATATTTCTGGGGAAAGTATTTCAGAGCCACAAGTCAACAGAAGAATGCATTAAAGCTATCAGTTGAATGTGTGTTACAAACAGTCTGTCACACCATGGGAAAATCCTTTGCTGACTGCAAGTGTCCATTTGCTCTTCTAATGTAAGAATCTTCCACACAGTAGAATTTTTATTCCATTGAGTGTATTGTCTACCTAGCAATCCAGAAATATTAGGTTTTTAATGCCTGGGATTTTTTGCATTTAGCGTTAATACCACGTAAGATGCATATTATGAGCTATAACATTTTCTTCCTTGCATTTTAGAAAATTAAAAGGAAAAAAGGAATCTCCAGGCCAATACAAAGTGATATATGCATATGCCACCCCAAAAATGTAAATTATAAAGCAATAAAAAGCTATGGCCTTGTGGAATATTGTACACATTGGTGTTTTGCTTTTAACAAAGCCTTGGTAATTTATCTATCTTTGACAGAAAAGACAGCTTAAGAAAAAAACCAATTCATGTTACGTATTTTTTTTCATCACCAGGAGAGCAAGGAACTGAAATAGAAGAATGTAGTAACAACCCACGCTAAAAGAGTCAGCATTATCTTCTCAAGCTATACCAACCAACCTTCCTCTTCTTTGCAACATGTGCATATTTTCAAACATGGGGATTACCATGGACTATTAATTATTACAATCCATCTTAGCTGACTATAATTCTTTCCCCATGTAATTTATTATCCAATTCATGGAATCAAAGAGAAATTTTCACAAAGCCTTTCATTCAACTGGACTGGATCAACTTACACTTCTAAACTATTGCATAATATGTAAATGACATTTTTACATATTAATTTTCCTGCTCTGTCAAAACCAACAGAATTATATGAGCAAATATTATCTTAATTTCATTTTAGACACCTGTACCTGTTATGCGATCGCTTTCCTTTGTTGGGTGCGGTGTTTTCCCTTTTGTCCACTCGCCATGGGAGAATCGCAGGCACAATGCTATCATGTTATTTTAATAAAATGATGTGTACTGTCTATATATGTACTGTGGGCTGTGTGTTTGCATTAACAAAAACAAAGCCAAAGAGGTGTAATCTAACTTTGGGAAATAAAAGTGTTGAGAACTGTGGCAAGGCTTAATTCCTGTGGGAATCTGTTCTTGAGCGTTCTGCCCATTCTTGAGGAAGCTGTTTCCTGCACTGATATTTTAATCTTGTGATGGAAACTTCTATTGCACTTTTAAAAACCAGTTTTATTAGCCATAGACTTCCTCCTGCAGATGTAGAAAACTATGTAGGTACTCGAAGACCTTGATAATTCATTAGAAACTATGCTAACATTTTCAGTCATTTTGGTATGTCTGTGGTACCTTTTGTAGCTGAAAAGACTCATTGTGAGTCCTGACAGAAAATTAAGATTTTTTGTTGTTGTTTGGGTTTGGTTGTTTTTATAATTACCTCAAGATTTATTTTACTTAAATACTTTCATCTGGTATTTCTTTGATTCCTCATTTCATATACATATGCTACAAACATAAATTACTTTCTTCTCTGTTTTGACAAGAAAGGTCTCTATCACCAGTGCAGAAAAGACCCTGATAAATGCCAAAACGAAGTCAATCTAGATGTGTGAACATACAAGTATGTTAAAACATTCTTTTAACATGGTGAATTTATACAAATTATTTATACACAAACACATCTAATCACCCTGTACCCCTCTGACAAAGCTTAAAACTCTGGGAGATGTATCTTATTAAAATCAATTTGTTCTCCTATTATAACAGGAGTTTACTGACCTAATGGGGATTAGTCTCCCATATAGTTAGAATTCAGGATAAAAAGATAGTCTTTGCTTCCTAAAGCCTGTAGCATTTTTAAGACAAGCATAAATGATGTGGGTCTAATGATGATAAGGAACTGGAAAGTGATTGTTGACAAAATACGACAAACTGCACAACTGGATGTTTTAATCAGTTACATGCACTTGTAAATTTGAAGAAATGAACAGAGAGATTTCTAAAGTCCACACACGTATACCATCTACACAGCATCTCTCCCTAGACTGTTTCTTGCAACATTATGAAAATAAAACAACTTTTAAAAAAAACAAAACTAAAGTAATATGAGTTTGCCATTCCAGAAAATAATATTCATGTATCCAGGAGTGGTAGTGTCCACCCCTGAAGACAGCAGCTTCATTCAACAAGAGGCAGGAAGTGCCATAGCCTTTGCCATGATTAACCGTATTGAGCATAGTCAGTATTATGTGCTTCCTGAATTAATAATGTAGTAGGAAACTCACAATAGAAAGCATCATAGTCTTGATTTAGCTGCATTTTAAGGGACACTAAGACCATGAGAAGAACATTCCATAAGACACCCGTAAGCAGAAAACAAGAAAATCAATAGGATG
Organism: Mesitornis unicolor; assembly: GCF_000695765.1. NCBI lineage: Eukaryota > Metazoa > Chordata > Aves > Mesitornithiformes > Mesitornithidae > Mesitornis > Mesitornis unicolor. The sequence continues at coordinate 23,919 of NW_010190158.1, forward strand.
AGCTAGGGATTTCCCAGTTAAAGAGAACTAAATTAAATAAATGGAAGACTTGTTCATTTCCATGACACTTAGAATACACTTTATAGCAACTAAAGGGAAAAAAAATAAATATTTTCAATAAAATAAATAAAATAAATAATTAAAATAAAATAAAAAACTGTTTTATCAGAGAGCAACATATGATCTGATGCATAACTTTCATGACAGCTGAAATATAAAGAACATATACAGCAAATAGTAAGTTACTGTAAAGTTATGAGCAAATGCTTTTCTTTATTTGCTTATTGATAAAAGGCAAACAAGTCTCTCCTTGAATTTTAACAATAATTAGTGTCCGTCAAACCACTTTTGAAAGAGTATTAGTACATTACAGAGAAAAACTTCTCAAGGCCTCACTATTGAGATCAGCTGACAAGAGTTAGAGAATTATTTTTTTTTAACTAAAGTATATTTTATGTTGGCTTCCTGCTAGTATGGTGCACTGTATAGTTCTTGTTTAATAGAAGCGTTCGAATTTGATCATACTTTTTGAAAATAAAAATGTTGTTCATTTAGTTACCACCCCCGCACAAGTACATCTGTACATCTGAGGTGTCAAAGAACTGGTTTGCTGAAAACAATAACTAACTGAAGATGGTGAACTGCAGGTTCATCACCAAGAAAGCTGAGCATCCAGCTGAATACCAAGAAAATGCATTTCTGAAATGAATATAAACACCCTCCTATGGATACTAAATCCAACATATAACTTAATAACTCAATATACTTCAGGGGTAGCAACAAGCCTCAAGGCAACAAAATTACTCCAGGCATTGGAAATTATATTATTCTTATAATAAAAATTCTACTTTTTAACAGAAAATGTGGTAGGAATCATTATTCAGAAGTGATTTCTCTCAAAGGAAACAGGGCTGATTACTAATATCCCACCGAGCTGGCATTCCATTCCCCACATACTGCACTTTTTGATGCTGGGAGAAAAACAGCGCTCAGTCCCCACAGCAATATCATAAGCCATCAATGCTAACAAGTCATTAATGCAAGATCAAGAAGAAGATAAAGAGAACAGAATATTTTTTGTAAGAAATGAAAAACACATTTAATTCTGAGAGCTTGTTTTCATTTTAGTAGTTCTGGTTTTTTCCTAGGTAGTTCTGTTTCATTTACAAGAATACATTTCTTACTTCATTAGGGAAGGCAAGCCTTGAAGCTCAGTTTAAAGTAAATAAACCATGCATAATAATAATAAAGACTTGCTAGAGTCTTCATCCTATTTATAAGGTCACTTAAGTTCAAAAGACACCTGCTGCAAATGCCTTTGATTAAAATAAAAAAATGTAATCAGCAAGGGGGTCATTCATCCTCAGTAATGACCATATGTCCATACCTTAAAAAGACATTAAATAACAAATAACTGGACCAGAAAGTCATCACCAAGTTCAAATTTTCATTTTACTTTGAACCTGATTGATGTAAGTTTTAGAAATAAAGAATTCAACATCACAGTACTCCAGAGGCCAGATTTCTCAAGGTTTAGAGCCCAGTAGCTCCCACTAGAAACAGCAGAAAATCAGTCCTCTTTACTTCAAGTTACATTACAAACACATTAGGACTTGCTAGAGGCCAAACTTTTAAAAACTTACCTAGAACATAAGCCATATTTATAAAACAGTAAGAAAAAACACACAATGCAGCATGTTACTAATCACTAATAATTGTTTTGGGTAAGTTGAACACGATGTGGTTTTCCAGATCCAGGATTTTCTTTAGCCCTCTTCCCAACTGCCCTGAGGGACTGTTGTATGCAGCTGGCAAATTTCAACCAAAGAGAACAGTCCCAAATTACTACATTCCTAAAACAGAAGTCAGGCAATGAAGAGGAACCATCTCAATGTTGCCACACAAGGAAGTCTTCTCTGATTTCAACTCCAATTGAAATACAGCAGAACATATACATAGAGTGGGAGACATTGAATACTTCAACCGTACAGACAGGTCTCAGAAGAACAGAAGAAAATCAAATCAGAAGACTTAAATCTATTGGAAATGCAGTTTCAGACTCTTGCTGCTCATGGACTTAGACGTTGAAATTAACTCAGTTCAGGATTGTTTATTCTCCTAACTTTTGTATTTAATCAAAAGACAGTCAATCAATTGAGGGAATGTAAGGTACTACACATATGTTCTATGAGAGATACTCTGTGATGATAAAACGTAGCATTTTTATAGTTGTGAGAAACAACATTCGTTGTCATCTCCTACCTAAAACACAGGCTCATATGCTTTTCATCAGCCTTCCGTACTTCCTTGCAGAGGCAGTTGCTGCTGAAAAGGAGCAGTTCACCCTCCATGGGTCTATTAATTCCACGGCATCCCTAACAAGTGCTAACATGAATACCAAGTGTGATAGTGATTTTTGTGACATAAGTTTCAGCCCTCTTGGAACTAGAACAAAACTACCAGTCTGCCTAAGAGAGGACAAAATGCCACCTGATAGTAAGTTACTAGTTTAGTTAACAAATTAATCAGCAAGCCTCTGGTGAAAATCTAGCAACGTTTTCTATAGCATCTACCTGATGCCTAGTATTACTGATATCTCCTACTGTAATTAATTGAAGGCACTCTCTTACAGCTGCTCACACAATACACCTAACTGTGACAATAAAGAATTTCTCTCATCAAGACCTCACAAGCTAAACAATAACTAAAAGAAGCAATACTTCCAACAATATCCCAAATGCATTTAATGCATTTTTCATCTGTCAGACTGGAACATGTCATCTTGAAAAAGGGAAAGGAGAGTAAAGAAAAAGATGGATTAAACTATAAGCAGTGTAATAAAAATAATGCCCTAAAAGAGTTTATGTGTTAATATATTTTGATATTGGCTCATTTTTAAGGAACATCAAAAAAACTGGCAGAAGAAACAGTGAAGAATATTCTATGACACATTAGTGTCTTTATCCATTTGTTTTGTCTGGCTTCTGTGTTATAACACATTGTTGGAGTTGGAAAAAAAATATACAACTCTTATAAAAGTAATATTTACCCAAGAGAAAAATATTGCTCTTGTTCTGGTTCACCTACTTCCATTTTTATGTTGTAGTTCTGGCCAAGAACACTCTCCGGGAGTTCTTTGATCGTCTGGTCTGAGGGATATGGAGAGGTAGACTGCAGGGAAGCAATTATTTCATCAATAGACCTTGCAACCACTTTCACAGGCAATGCTGGTGTGGAAGTAGGCTCTTCAGGTTTGCTCTGCTGGAAGTTCTTCTAGTATATTTTTGAAGTGTCTGGTCTAGTCACATCTCTTGCCTCTTCCAACTGTTCTCGAGCAGACCTCACACATGGCTGCCTGCTTCCTTTTCTCAGCACTCTTCCCAATTCAACATCTAAATCTTGTTGCTTTGCATTTGAAATCACTCTGCTTCTCTTCTTACAGCTCTCCCTGGTCATTTTTCCCTTTTTTGAAATGTTTTTACTTGTATTAGAATCTGTAGAGCCAAATTCGTCACTATGTTTAGTCGTAGTATCTATTTCTTCAGTTTTATCTCTTCTTAAATTCTGGAGATCCATCTGTAGCATGCGCTCTCTATCCTTTACTTTACTAACAGCTTTTGTCTTTTCTAATGAGATAGGGGAGCTATTAACATGAAAATTAGACCTCCAGTAACTTGGCTTCCGAGATGGTGCTGGGTGCTTGACCATTACAATTTTTTTAGTGGTACCTGCAAATGATGCTATTACTGGCAGTTTTACAACTGCACTTTTATGACTACAAGTGGCACTTTCTCTGTTAACTTTTTCAGAGCAACTTCTCTGATTTTTGTCAGCACTGTCTTCTTCCACAGATTTATTTCTTTGAGTTATCACCCTGAGATCAGGAGTTTGTTTTTTCATGTCTCTTGCTTCAGAAGATAGCCTTACTTTCTGTGAACATCAGAACACCCAATGAATTAATTAGGAATATTTTTATTTATATTCATGACAGGCTTATGTGGACTCTTTGACCCTCTGGAGAGGATAATGTTCTTAACTGATGCGATTGATCTGGTGTTAAATCTTCCAATAAAGGCTAAATGCTCACGTTTCTAGGAGCAGTAACTATTGCTTGTTTGATCATCAGACTATCCCACTGAGATTCCCTGCATTTAGTCTCATGTTCCTTAATCATATTCAGCTCCTCCACATAACTCAGGCCACTGTGCTCATGTTTTCTAGCAATTTTCTCCTACTGTATGCAGCCTGTAAATTCAAGCAGAAATTAGGTTTTTGTATTATATATACAAACACAGAACCAAATCTTGCAAAAACTATTTCATTTTGCTAATGGCCCCACTGATTTTATCAAGACCGTTCTGAACGCTTATAATTAAGCACCAGCAATGCCTATTTCTCTTTGGGAGCATAAATTGGGAGCTGGACAGAAACTCCCAAGAGAGAAAAAAACTGAGAAAGGATAAAGTTCAACACCTTCTCAAAGTAACCACAAAAAGCTTTCCACCTACACGAACCAGGGACGCTTCCAAGCCCCACTTCTCCCTTTCGAGGAGGCAAAGGGCCGGCCTCTCTCCCCTCCTCACAGCCTGATAGCCCCAGCACCCACGGCCGGACCGCCGACAGGAGTGGCACGGCACAAGCCAGCGTACCCGCCACGCACCGACAGGCACCCGGCGGCCTCCCCAGTCCCCTAGACCCCGCGCAGGAGGGCTGCTAATCTTCCCCCGCACCGCACTGGCAGCCCTGGTAACAGCGACGAACTGAGCCCGGAACCCCAAGAGAAATGGCCACCGCCGCCGCTCCCTCTTGGGCCGGCGGGCCAGCGAAGGACGCGCTCCGTAACCAAGCAACGAGGCTCCTGCTGTGGGGAGAGAGCGGGCAGCGCCGGCTCCCACCCTTAGGGAGCACCCCCTGCCGGAGGGGAGCGCCCGGCCCGGGCCACGCCAGGCAGACCCTCCAGCAATCACGGAGCGCGGCCGGCCCCGGGGTGTCCCCGCTCTCGTGGGACGCGGGGACGTGAAGTCTTTGACGCGTGGGGCTTTGGTGGGAATTCTCTCTCTGGAGCGAGCTTGTGTTTGAAGGTCTACAAGTTTCAGTGTCATCTGGACACATCGTTAGAAACGTTCAAGCTGACCCCTGGGTTTTCGAAGGCCAGGGCATGGCGGGGTTATTTGTACCATTGTATATTGTAACCTCCTTCCTCTTCTGTGTCTGGCAAACCTTGTTGTGCTGTCAGTCACAGGCTCTTCAATCTGTTGTTCTGCAAAGCAAATGTATGAATGGCATTGCTGGGGATTTGTGTGCCGTGCCATGCAACCACTTCCTAAATGCGATTACAAACTAATTTTCCTAATTGTCAAAGAGTCAGCATGGAGATGAAAGCCCAACTCAGCTGTGTTTGACTAATTTATCATCATCAATAAAGTTTCTGCTATCAGGATTTAATTTACAATTGCCTGCAACAGAAAACACTCCATCTCAGATTCCATAAACTGACCAGCTTCGCAGGATTGACACAAGCCTGAAGTCTGAAACCAGTTCTCTAGGCGGAATTCTGACTTCCTGTCTTACAGTTTTACTAGCCTGGCCTTCAAAGAATCGAGATATCTAATATATTTGACAGCGGTCTGATGGAAATTAAATTTTAGCAGTAGTTCTTTTCACAGGTGAAGTAGGAAGTAAAAGCGGACTAAGAAAATGAATGACAATTTCAGTGTCCAACAAATGTTGGGACGATAGTATGTGCCAAAAATCTTCAAACTTCAGGGAAAAAAATTTAAATTAACATATAATTTAAAAGAAAAAGTGTGAAGTCAAAGTGAATCTATTAAGATGGTTATAACTATGGCACAAACCTATAAGATCACATTTACCAGGTTCACAAGAAGGCTGGTTTTCTAGAACACAGGCAAAGTGAAGCAGCTTATAGTACTTACTATAAGGGAGTAAGTAAGGGAGTAGTAAGGGAGAAAAAAATATTCTCGCATATAATCTGAACTCACAGCACTGGAATTTCCATTAATCTCTGGGCTGCAGAAGTTCACAAAATTATGTTTGTAATCCCCTTATGTCTCTTATAGTGGGTAAAAATAAAGTCTTTCTTCTTCTGCTTCTGTTTCAGTCCCCAGACACCTGTGTGATAACAAGGAACTGTAGGGACTAACTAGATATATTCAATACAAATATGTCATTCAGCTGATTGAAAGGCTCCACTGATCTAACAGGTGAATGTTTTCTATTATCCTTTCCTTTCTTTGTAGCTTTCAGCTGCAGCTTTGTAGCTTTCTTTTTTCCTATCTCTTCGAATTCCTGGAGTTCAGAAGGTAGCCATTGTGTTTCTTGAAAACAATGCTTCTTACACTGGGCTAGATGGCACACTTTTAGCTTGCTAATGCAAGTAAAAACTTGTTGAAGAGTAAAAATTCATTGGCCAAACACATTACATCCCAATTAATAGCAGGTTTTCTTCTTCTGATAGTAAGATAACTTTTTAAAGCCCTGTAAGGCACCCTAGGAAGTCTATCTATTTGATGCTCAATTTGCTTCTCCCTCTAGCAGGAATTCCAGAGTAGTTGGAGGAGCAGAAGGTGGTACATGAAGTAGTTGATCTGTGTTGACGGATTCCCATCAGCTGTCCAGGACATTATGGCAGTTCAAAACAGGAACGAAGTGTTTGATTGCCTCATTGAAGATTAATCCTATTAGCAGTGTAATGCAGTTGTAAGTCTAGAGAACAGATCTATTTCAAGCTAGTTAAACAGTAAGCAAAGCATCAACAATGTAATTTACCTAGATCAGTTCCTCTCTGCAGGAGTCGCAATGGGATGTAGAAGAAAAGACCTTGCATGTGAAGAGGTATTTGCATCAGGAAGTTCTAGTGAGAAGCCATTGAATGGCAAGAAGTATTTGCATTTTAAAAAAAAATTATCTTAGGAAGAAGAAGTCCTTAGATGTGTATTTCGTATTTAGGTTAATAGTTGTGGTAAAATGGAAAATGAGTATGCAGAGTTATCTTGTTGTATCTGTTGTCTGTCAATTCTGCTTGCAGCAGAGCAGGGGCTGGCTCCTGGAGGATGTAGACAGGTTCCAGAAAGGTCGCAGCCATGGTTTATAAACGTTAGAGCATTTAGACTCTGGGTGCCACCCAAGGGAAGCTGATGTCAAGTGAAATCCCAAATGTTACTGGGTTGGCCAAAAAGCAATTGCATTTTTTGCTTTAATAGATGGACATACATGTCTTGAAATGTAAATAACTTCATTTTAAACTGCAAATTCATTATGTAACTTAACAACAAGTTCAAGCTTGTTTTAGAAACCGAAAGTGCATTATTTCATTAGCAATTAATTATTTGACACCAATTTCAGAATGGAAAATCAAAAGGAACGTTTTTGTCATATTTTGCTGTTTTAATTCAGAAATAGAAAAATGCCATGCAAGCTGATAAGAAGTTATGTTATGTGTATGGTGTAGATGCCTTGAAACTACGGCAGTCTCAGAATTGCTTTGCTAAATTTCAGTCTGGAGATTTTGATGCAATGTACCACTCTCAGGAAGACAAATCGAAGGTGATAACAGCAAAATAAAGGCATTGATTGAATCCAGGTGGTGTTTAATGACGTGGGAGATTGCTGATAATCTTAATATACCAAAATGGAATGTTGAAAACCATTTAAAACAACTTGGATACCTTAGGAAGCTCAATATTTGAGCACCACATAAGCTCAAAGAAATCCATCTCACTGAGCATGTTGACATCTGTGATTCGCTCTTGAAATGCAAGGAAAATGATCAATTTTTGAAATGCATGATGACAGGTGATGACAAATGGTTCATCCAAACCAATGACAAATGAAAAAGATCATGGAGTAAGCATGATGAACCAGCTCAAAGCACTTCAAAAGCAGATATTCACCAAAGGAAGGTTATGCTGTCAGTCTGGTGAGATGTCAAAGGTATTGTGTATTTTGCATTGCTTCCAAGGAACCAAACCATTAATACAGACATGTACTGTCGTCTACCAGATAAATGAAACAATGCAATCAAACAGGAGCATCTAGAATTGGTGATCTGCAAAGGTGCTCTGTTTCTCCATGATAACACTAGACCACATACGAGTTTGGTCATTTGTCAGAAATTATTGCAGCTGGGATGGGATGTGTTACCACATTCACCGTATTTGCCAGACCTGGCGCCATCAGACTACTATTTGTTTAATTCTTTACAAAATGCCTTGAATGATAAAATCTTCACTGCTGATGAGGATGTCAAATGACTCTTGGATTCACAGAATCGTGAAGTTGCCTGAAGTATGACAAAAAGCAATTGAACAAAGTGGACAATGTGTTGTTTACTAAAGTTTTTGTTTCTCACGAAAAATTAGCCTCTCATTTACCCAGAAAAAATGAAAAAATGCAATTACTTTTTGTCCAATCCAATATATTTTTCCCCTACTAAGCCACACACATTGTTTAGCAGTCATTCCAGGCGTATGTGTTGCCAATAGATCCTCAGCTTGAGCTCCAGAGATAACAGACATTCTTGTCCCTGATGCACAGGAAAACAGGAAAAGCTTTTCCCCCTTTCCCCAGGTAGCATGTGCCCCTCTCTTAATGATCACAGTGCTTAAATGATGCTTAAAGCCTCAAGGTGTTTTTCCTTATTAAGTATTTAAACAGGTTAAGCCCTATCTCTGTAGCTTTCAAAGTCCAAAACTGAATCAGTAGTTGAATCCTTATACTTAGCTAATGGATCTAGATTTGGAAAACTTTGTGGAAGTTCAGTGCCCGGGTATACATTATTATTTTTCTTCATTAGGCCTCACCAGATCACTAAGCTTTCTAATATCACATAAATTGTACCATATATTAGTCTATTAATGTTACAAGGAAGGGTATTTTTCTTTTTAGAAAGAAAAGCAATCATTAAAAAATTGCGCAATTGGTTGGAGAAAGTTGAAAATGCCATTTCTTTTCTCCTAAATCGGGTGAGTCCACACTAAGCAGGAAGTTCCACCTTCAGTGCACAATTGCAGTGATCCAAGTTCATGCTGGGATGAGACTGAAATACACATAGTGTCCCACAGGCTTTAGGAAAAAAGTGGAGCACAACCAGGAGGAGTTAATGGTTGTCTCCAGTAGTCACCTTCATCTAGGCAATGAGGAATCAGGACAGCGTGGTGCATATGAAATATGCACAGCCTGGTATGGGCTCTCCAGCGAATGACAGGAAGACTTCTTGGAAAGCTGACTAGCAATGACTCAATTACTTAGATCAAAACTATCCCCCAATGTAATAGTTCTAGCAAGGATGACAGCATATTTACAAATACAGTATCATCATGATGCCCAAGCATTATCCCTTTTTACAGACCAGGAGCTAGAAAAAAGAGTCTGAATGAGTTTCCAAAGTCCTCCAGTAGAACCAGTGGTAAATTCATAAATGAGTCTGTGCTTCTGAGTGCTAGTAAATAGAAAATCAGAGGTCTGTAGCCTCAGCCTACAGGCTGTTTGCTCTTTGCATTGACCTCTGTTTTAATATTTCTGCAATATATATATATATAATTATAGACATATATAATACTCAGAGAAAATCAGTTAATTATAAGTTAAAATACTGAATTGTAAAGTGTGGCCACTGGGAATGTAGCACACAAACTTCTTTGACAGTTACATGGTGGGGATGGTAATCTGTAGCAGAAGAGTAGTGCAGGGGAAAAGAAGTGCAGGAGCGGAATAAAATCTTAAATCAGAGAGTGTCAGTACTGAAAAGCTTTTTGGTTAGTTGCAAGGGTTAGATCGAGCTGAGCTGAAGGAAATTTTTTTTTTCAATGATCAATCCATATTGAATCCCTTGTGCAGTAAGCAGCCATAGGAAGGTTTTGTGTAATTAGTATTATAAATCACACATTCAGTCCTTTTGTGAGCGTTGAAAGCATTGTCATTCTTCTAATCACTATATCCTATCTTTGATCCATAACAAATATGCACACCCAGGTCTACTAATCTCCATTATGATTGTGAGATGTCTGTATTTGCCAGTACTATGCCAGCAGAAATAGTTAAAATTTTCTTCCTCCTGTGATTTTGGGCTTTGTTTTTTTTTTCTCCTGATTGAAACATATTATTTAAATAATGACATTTCCTTTATAATTCTAAATAATTTTTTTAAAAATAAAAATTTGGCAACAAGATTGAGCCCTTTTATTTAAAACTATTTATAATGAGAAAATCATTACAATGAGAAAATAATTTGGTCATATTGAGTGACTGTGAATCCCAGATTTATTTTTTAGTATGATGTGACTGTAATATTCCCAGATATGTGCTATTTTATTATATAGCCCAAGAGAAATTACATGAGTTACTTCTAGAAGCCAATCACTCATAGCCTTTATTATAGGCACAAGGTCAGAGGCACTCCTGGCTTTGAAGAAGGCTGTAAGCAATAAACGGAGAAATTACAGCTAAACACCTGCCAAAGTCTTTGCTGGGCTCAGCCCTTTACTTGCTTTAGTTTTAAAATTTGATCATATTATCTCTGCTCTCCACTGTCTTTCAGTTAATACAGCGGGTTTTCCAGTCATTTGTTCCAGTCCAGCTCTTCCGTTCTTTTAGGACAATAGCTTGACTGTGGATATATAGATGAAGATATAGATATGTGTGTTTGTAGATCTCATAGGTTTGACAGCTGAAGACTCAATGTTGGGGAACATAGAAATCCCATTTAATCAGAAGAAAAATCTTCACATCTAGTTTCTTCAGCAAAAGGAAATGCCCTGCAAAGGTTGAGGTCAGGTGTCTGTGGAGGCTGAAGTTAATGTTAAATGTTAAAGTTAATGTTAAAAAAGACTTAAAAGAATTCTGGCACAGGGTAGATGGTGATCCTTGATATTGATTCTGAAAGGGGGAAAAGTATTGTTCATTCAACGGATATTAGGAAAGCCACCTAATCCAGCTATGAAACTGTTGGGATGGAAGAGAGAATCTCTCTCTTTAGGGAGAACTGAAGAAAAAGTCAGGTATTGGATTCCCTCCCAATCATCCGCCTTAAGTCACTACTTAAAAAGGAGTCAACCTGGAACCACATGCACTGCAGAAATGCTGTGGCAGCTGCCTTGTTGGCTGGGGAGGGGTGAAGAAATGAATTAAGTCTGATTTTTCCGTATCTCACCAGTAGTTACACAGAGAACCTAGCAAATGTGGCAACAGAAGGGAGGGCACACGATGAGCTAAGTGACCTTCCTGAAGTCATTCCCTTAAATCTGCTTAGCAGGGAACTTCACCCTTTAGATGCTTGAAGCAGCAGCAGAAGCTTAGGCCAACTGCTGTGAAGACCAACCACTCTTCAAAATACTGAAGAGCTGCTGTCCCTGAGGAGTCTTAAAATGTTACCAAATCCAGACCTTCCTCTACTTTCCCATAGACACTAGTTGACTATCCTGTTTTATGGTTCTTGCTTATGATTTCAGGGTGTTATCAGTAGATATTCACATTCTCACATTTCAATGCAAAACTACAGGATGTGTTACATAGGGCCTCTGGGTATCCTTTTCCAGGGGAAATATAATTTTTTGCAATACACAGGTTAGTGTATGTCCCCTGACGGAGTAAGGTGCCAAAGCATTTCTTTTTATGTGTGATTGTGCTGCCACACATCCCACAGTTGCTGGGTGTCTGTGTTAATATAGCTCAATAAAATGTGCAGTTAATTCAGCTTGAATTAATTTATGCTGTAGGAACTGCAAGCTGGGTAAAGCTGTGGAACTGCTCCCAGGGGAGGAGTTTAAATAAGCCAGCCTTGATTTTGTACATTTGATTCTTCAAAGCTGAAACCAGCCAAGAAAGCCATTTATGAAGGATACTGGCCTCTCCCAGTGCTTTTCTGTAGCACTGCTGTGGAGAGATGGCAAAATGAATAATTCTTTGCAGGTAAAGGAGAATGGAGCAAGCAGGTTGAAAATATGGTGCTATGCAGTGAGGGAAGGATAGCATTCCGCCACTCTCCGTCATTCAAAAGCCAGGTTACCAAGCCAAGTCCACCTTCTGCATAGGAAGGTCAGTTTGCAGAAGAACTCGAGTATTATAGTAGCATAAATATTATAAGCATTTGCATCTCTTGCCCAATACAGTGATATTTGGGTTACATCCATATAACAGATGTTCTCACAGAGAACTCACTGCAGGTTTTGGAGAAGCAAGACTCTTGGAGAGGGGAAATACCTTTTGTTCAACCAGAAGATGTTGGGGGGGGGTGAGGGAAGGCAGACTTTGGTCCATGAAGTCACTTGGGCAACTTTAACAAAGAAATATTCTAGGATTCATGCAAAAGTGTCTCTTCTACCAAGCTTTGTTTCTTATACAAGTTTATATAGTATAAGTACACTCACTGTCTCAGTTTGCTTTCCTGCTTCCTTATTGCAAAAAGTCTGTATGTGTTCTGAAATACCATTTTTGCAATTTGGGTGAGATTCTACAAAGTGGGTGCCACTGATGTATACGTGTTTATCTTTGTGCATAATCAAATTCCCATCTTCTCTGATACTGTTTCTTCCATGCCATATTACTGCGGTCACTTTAAAACAAAACAAACCACACAAAATTTTTAAAAATATATTGTATAATTGTATAAGAACTGGTATACTGATTGAAAGAAACAACAGAAGCATTTCCATTTACATTTCAGTAAATCACAACAAAAATAAAACACTCGATAATTGAAATAAATCCCTACCTTGCTGCTCTTGAGTCAAATGAGAAATATCAAGTGCACTTATTTTTACGTAAAGTAAGTAAAACACACCTGGCCAATCATACATTGCAGTGTGGGCATCCTGCCAACTGGAGTTCTGCAAACAGCATACACACATCCAACCCTACTAGCAAAAATAAGGTGATTGCATGCAGTGGGTGGTGATTTACCTAGTTGAGAACTATTTTGTTACAGTAAAGTAAACAAGAAAACAGAAGTTTCTTTACTGTCATCTCTTCAACCATCAGATATTAACGTATTTGTAATTTTTCATTTTGTTATTTGTGGGTTTTTTTTCCCCTATAATTGATCTGATACATGAGTATTTTTGGAAGGGAGGTGTTATTTTTTATGTCGGGAGTGTCATTCAAGTTATTACATGCTGAATGATGCCTAGAAAAATGAAA
>NW_010190159.1:0-1804 GCF_000695765.1 Mesitornis unicolor
TTGTGTATCAGTCTCTTTATCTTGGTTATAATAACTTTCCATGCCACATCTACTAGCCAATCCAAATTTTGCATTTCTATTCCATCCAATTTTTGGAGCTTTTTCCTTATATCTTCTTGGGATTGTCCCAAAAAGATTAAAGCCAATTGTGCTCTTGTTTCTTCGGCTTCAAGCTGCATATCCGTATATTTACAGACTGCTTCCTTTAGTCTTTCCAAAAACACAGTTGGGGCCTCGGTCTTTTCCTGACGAATTTCATATAATTTGGACCAGTTTATAGTTTTAGGCATAGCATTTTGAACATCATATAGAATCCACTGTTGGTATCTTTTTAATCTCTCCATGTGATCTTCCCGATTCGGGTCCCACTGTGGATCAGTCCCACTGTGGATCCCCAATCGGGAAGTTCTGATCTATGGTTCCACTGATCTATGGTTCCATCTACTGTCTGAGTACGGACATTCTCTTCTGCTCGCATTCTAGCAGTTCTTAAAACCATTTGTTTTTCTGTGGAGTCCATAAGGGTGTCCAAAATGACTTGTATATCATCCCAATCAGGATTTTGAGTCTTAATTATCATTCCCATTACTCTCCCCACTTTGCCAGGGTCTTCTCTATAGAGACCCGCTTATTCCTTCCAAATTATAAGATCGGCAGGAGAAAAGGGTACTTTTACATACACCGGTCCCCGTTGCCCCACTCCCTGTCTCAAAGGAAGCTATTATCGGTCTCCTTGTTGATCATAAAAGGGCAACCACTTGAACACGTTGCCTCGTTCTCATGGAAATGGGAGTAGAGGAGTCTGAATCTGAATCTTCCTCTGTTCCACTACTATCTGAGCAAGGACCCGATTGATTAGATTTCGGTGCCAAGTGTTCTGCCAGGCAGTTGGCTCTGGAATAAGGCCTAAATTCAAAGGGGGACGGAGGAGGAGGAGGAGGAGAGACCGGAATGGGAGCTATAGGGGCAGATGGTGCTATATCCAACTCTGGCCCCCCATCTGCCCGCTCCTTCTCTCTCACAGCCAGGTGTTTACAGCACATTTTGGTGGAAGTACAAGCAATGCAATTTTCGTGAGCCTTTTCTGGTTTTACTCGCAAAGACATTTCTTTAGCCTTTTCCGGATTATTCATTTTACACTCTTTTCGCCAATCCGGTTTTACCCGGAGATAAATCCCAGAGCTCATCCAATTTTCCTTCTCTCTTACAGAACAACATTAATTCAAAAATAGTGTCATAATTCAAAGTCCCATTTAAAGGCCATTTCTCCCCATTCTCCAAATCATATAACAACCATACATGATTACAATATTCAATAAGATGACGTTTGCTTAAATCACACAGTTCTCCCTGATGTACCAAAAGACATCCCAAAGGGGAGGTCTCAGGAATATAGCTTCCATTCATTCGTTTCATCCTTTCGCTTCGCTTTTCTCTGGCTGTTTCCCTCGCGGGATAACAGAACCGCAGATCAAAGCTCCACACTCGCTTCGTGCGCAATTGCATGTCTCAGTCACTCACACTCTCACAGTTTTTTAAAGTCACTTTACCAGGTTTTTTTTTTTCTTTTCTCTTAAAGTTACCTTTCCCAACGCTTTTTTCTCTTTTTTTTTATGTTTTTGTGCGGATCCGCTTAATACCAGCTCTATTAACCCTGTGATTGTCTCATGGGTTCTTTACCAATATCAATACCAATGCCAACCCTGCGGTCGCTTTCGTGTTGCCTTCAGAGGCGTAGCGACCTGGTTCAGGAACAGCTCAGCGACCCCACCTTTGGGTCTGTGCGGGCCATCAGCTCACCGAC
>NW_010190160.1:0-1645 GCF_000695765.1 Mesitornis unicolor
GACAGAGGGGAGATAGAGATAGAGACAGAGAGAGAGGGGAGATAGATATAGATGAGATATAAATAGATAAAGATATAGATTATATAGATTAGAGATACAGAGAGAGATAGAGATATAGGTGATATAGATACAGATAGATATAGATTACGTAGAGATATGTGTGGTGTGTGTAATATTTTATGTGTTTGCTATATCAAGCACATTAGCCAGAATTAAGTCATTTTTATACCATAGAGACATAGGAAGGTTTAGGACATCACCCCTGTGCTGTTAATTGCTATTTCTCACCTGGAACAGCCAACACATGAAGATATTTTCTGTCCTTTCGGACCAATTTCTCTTTTTCCAGACTGTTTTCCCATTTTTGTGGTGAGAACTCGCAGTGGCAGTTACCAGTTCTTACTTTCTGAGGATGTTTCCCAACTTTTCCAGGTTATTTTTCACCTTTTCAGTCCATGAGCTCCTCGGTTTTTGCACTTATTGGTGATATCTCAGGATATCTCCCATTTTTTTGGTACCCAGCTGCACTTCAGAGATGCGGCCGTGCTTCTCAAGGATGCTTCTGGCATGTAAATATAAAACAAAAAGTTAACAATGTAAAAAAATACACTTTATGTATGCCCTACATTTTCTTCCATTCACTAATCTCCCCCTTCCAACCACGTCACCTTTATGGCTGCTCACACCACCCCGCAGCATCACCCAGGACACTGCTCCGGATTCACCCAAAACTGGGCAAATTCGAGCCCTTCTTGGTTCATTTTCTTCCCAAATAAGCTCAAATAATAAAATTTAATTTACAGACTATGCCATCCTGTAAATCTGAGTGATCCAAACGGGCCGTGACAGCAGCCTGCGCTGCCAAAATGCTATTGTTATGGGCAATCCCTTAAGTACATTACACCTACCACAACAATCCTCTTAGAGGAAGCCGCTGCCGATAAAGGACAAGGCATTGCTTAAATACACCTGGGCCTTAGTACAGGGCACGGGAGGAGGTTGCCGGGCTCCTGGGATCTGCTCAAGGCTTTGCCACCGCCTACAGCCTCCTCCAGGGCTCGAGGGCAGCCCCTGTCTCTGCTGTCACCCCATGGCCAGAACTGGGGGGATCTGAAAGCCAGGATAGCTGACCACGTTGGCCAATGGAATTATTTAATACCATTAACATCATACATGCTGGAAATTGGGGAGATTGCTGGGGATGGCCCCCTTTCGTCAATGGTTGGCACCACCAGAGGGTCTCAGCCATCGTTAGTTGTGGTGAATGGAGCTAAATCCAGTTGTTGACCAGTCACAAGGGGTGTTCTCCAGGGCTCGGTTTTGGGGCCAGTCCTGTTTAACATCTTGATCAATGATCTGGATGAGGGGATTGAGGGCTCCCTCAGTCAGTTTGCAGATGACACCGAGTTGGGAGGGAGTGTTGATCTGCTGAGGGTAGGAAGGCTCTGCAGAGGGACCTGGATGGGCTGAATCCATGGGCTGAGGCCAATGGGATGAGCTTCAACAAGGCCAAGGGCCGGGTCCTGCCCTTGGGGCACAATAACCCCATGGACGCTCCAGGGGACGAGTGGCTGGAAAGGACCTGGGGTGTTGGTGGCAGCAATGCCCATGAGGCAGCAATGTGCCCTTGAGCCAAGAAGGCCAA
>NW_010190160.1:1787-8294 GCF_000695765.1 Mesitornis unicolor
ACAAAGATGCTGGAGGGAGTGGAGCATCTCCTGCTGAGGAGCGGCTGAGGGAGTTGGGGCTGTGCTCTCCCTTGTGTCAAGCAGAGGGCACCAAGGGAGGATTTAGAGTATGGGATGTAAATCCTGCACCCCTCAGTCACTCTATGAGTCCTCAGGAGTTTTGAGAATGGAAAAGCTGCTTTTTGCTCTGGGATGGGCCGTGGTTTATCTGGGCAGGCGGATAAACACCACGCAGCTGCTCACTCACTCCCTGCCTTCCCAGTGGGATGAGGGAGAGAACTGGAAGAGTAGAAGTGAGAACACTCTCCAAAAAGGTGAGATAGAACGGTTAAAATAAACCAAACTAAGATATAATAATGATAATAATAGTAGTAATAATGATAATAATAGTAGTCATAATAATAGTAATAACAATAATAATAGTAATAATAATAGTAGGAGTAATACTACTAGTAATAATAATAATACTAGCAGCAGCAATAGTAGTAATAATAATAATAATAACAATACAGTGACTTGTAAAGAAATAGGAGCAATTATAATAAAGCGATCAAAATCATACTCAGCTCACAGCAGCAGCCGCTGGTCGTGCGTTCCCAAAAACACTGGTGACAAGTGGGGACTCCAGCTCCAGCAAAAAAGTGAAGGTCACCGAGCAGGGGAAGTAAAAGCCTCAGGAATCCATAGAAAAGAGCCATCTCCAGCAAAGTCCCAAATTTTTATCCCAAATGGGACAGCACACATTGTGTTGGGCAGCTTGGATCACATTTGGCTCATCTGGCTCTGTCTCCTCCTGGCTTCTTATACAGAGGAAAAGAGAGAAAAGGGAAAATAAAACCACTGGGAGCACAGGTGCAGGCAAAAGCAGACCTTGGGTTAATGCAAACATTGCTCGCCACAACCAAAACATCGCTGTGCTATCGCCATTCTGCTTAGCACGAATCCAAAACAAAGTCTAGCTACTGCGAAGTAAAACAACGCTATCTCAGTTAAAATTTAAACAACTTACCGGCTTGTTTTCACTCAACTGGACACTGCAATTCTCAGAATCCCAGCTCTCTTGAATAGAAAATTGCACGACTCGATCCCAGTAAAACCAGGATGGCCAAAGACGCCACCAGTCCACTCCTCCCCATCACCACCGTGACGATCAGGTGAGCACCCCATGGGATGAGCTGTGGTTGAAGCAAGCCACGATCCCGGCTTCAAGGAGGCAGGAAAGGGTCGTCCGGCGAAGCACCACATTTCCACTCAGTCCACATTTTAAATCCCACGATTTGGGGCAGATCCCATCACTTTTCACATCCACGTTGTGCCGCTTCACCTCTCCCAGCCCACCAGCTGTGACCCACAGCCGTCCCAGTACGGCCAACAGCTCCATCCGCCACGCTGCAAAGGAGAAACCATCCCTACGTTCACCCTGCCCTCCTCTTCCTCACCACACGTGCCCCAGTCACGCTACGGGGGTACACAATGACTTTTAGGGCCCCCAGGAGCAGGCACAGCCCAGGGCATCGCTGCCTCCTCCTTGCCCTTCCCAAAAGCACCACAACCCCCAGGTGAGTCAAAACCCCTCGCTCCAGAGCTCTGCAACCTCTACCATGGCTCAAAATTAAAAAGAAATAGACAAACATCATTAAAAGGCTTGGAAAATTTTATTCTTGACTGAATTTTAATAGGTTTTTTTTTCCTTTGTTTGGTTTCAACACAATAAATATTTCAATGATAGCATTCAACAGACTGGAATTCACACCCACTGCAGTACCTAAACTCCCAGCGACGGGACCCTGGGGAAGCGAAGGGGGTCCCTGGGACCCCCACTCACAGCCCCACTTCTTCTTTAGGGGGACCTGGGGAGCCCAGCAGAGCCCCCAAACCTGAGGACCCCACTGAACGGGTATGGGACAGGACCAAAGCACCGCGGCAGCACAAGCATCAAATGCCTCTTTTCCTGCATCATTGCCCAGCCCGGCAGCATCAGCTCTCCAGCTCCACCACATATGAGGTGGGTGGCAGAAAACCAGTGGGGGAAGACCCAGTTAGCGCCTCCAAACTGGTTTCTAGGACATCAGCAAACCCTTCCCAGGAAAACCAAACAGCCACATGAACGCAGGGCTTTGAAGCTCCCAAGGGTTGCAGAGAAGCTCCTTGGCCTGCATCAATACCATGACCCCATGGCAGGAGCTCAAAATTGTTTCTAAAACCACTCAGATGTCAGGGTAGGGGCTGAAATGCCCCAGTTCACCCCACCTCTGGGTTGGGTTTGACCCTGCTGCCTTGCTTTGCCTTTCAGTGCAGGGTTAGAGCTTGGAGAAGAGAGAAATTCAGCACTCGGATCAGAGCCAAAACCAGCCCAGGACCCAGCCCCCTCCTATTCCAGAGCATGGACCCCCACCCAAACCAGCACCCGCTGCAGCCAGAATATGAAGGGACCAAAACAGCTTGGTCTGAAACGGGTCTCCAACATCATCCCCTGCCAAAGAGCCACCACAAATAGGGGGATGAAAACAGGACAAGCCAGGGCTGCAGATCTACATTCGAAAAGCAAAGAGTAAACGGGTTTTTAGCCCGCCCAGCTCCATCACCACCAAAGCAAGGCAAGGTTTTGGGAGGGAGGACCCCACTCCTCAAGCAAACGACGCACACGAAGTGAAAAGGGACAACGGGAAGCACGACTCGGCTTCAGGGACGTTCTTGGTTTTGGAAGGACACAGAAACCCCATGCGTGGTCTTGCCATAAATGAAGCGACCAGAGCTCAGCTACACCCTGTTTGCACAAAAACCAACCGTTCCCTTGGATTTAAGTATGGAAAAAATAAAGATCTGAGCTGGTTTCTAAAAAGAAAAAGAAAAGAAGGAGAAAAAGAGCTTATTTTTATCTTTTAAGCAGGCAGAGATGCTCTCAGGGAAGAGTTTAGGGGCCTTGCTATAACTGACCCGAGACAAAAACAGGCTACAACCTGCAGGAACTCAATGCACCCAGGAGGTAACACCAGGGCAGCTCTGTTTAAGGAGCTTAAATTTACATTTCCAGAGCCTTAGGAGCTCACTGTGACAGCATCCAGCTCCTCTGGCTTGGGCAAAGCTGCCTTGATCAGACAGTCGATGATTTTAGGAGAATTTTAAGAGAATTTTGCCCAGGTCTGGCAGAAAAGAGGAGTTCACTGCAGCACCGGGTGACAGAAACAGCTAAAATCATGGTGTGGGTGCTTGGGTTTTCTGTTTTCCCAGGGTTTTGTACACCCAAACATCACCCACAGCGTTTGTACATGTAAAAACGTTGCTTTTAGTGCAATGCTCAGGTTTACCCAAACCCCAGGAGGTCCCAAACCTTGTGTGGACACATTGAGGTGTCCCGGGCTCCCACAAAAACCTGTGAAGGAAACTTTTCCTGGTAATACTGAGATAAAATGTGCCAAACAGATGTAGACATTAAGACTGTGTCGTTATCAACCCCATAGGTAATTAATGAAATGATTAATGCCATCCCTAGAAGGACAACACAGAGCAGCTCTGAGAGGGCAAGAGGAGACAAGAGATGAGCACAAAGCCCTCATCCCCATCCCAAGGACAGGGTGCAGCCAGCAAAGCAACCACCACCCTAATTCCCCTCTTCCATTTAAGACTTAAAACCCTTATTATTAATAAATAGGTTGTTTCTCAAGATGGTTTGGCTTTTCCATTCCCCTCAGAATTTGGGAGCAAGCGAGGCTGCTCTCCAGCACTGATTTAAGGAGCTCATTTGTCTGGGTGCAATAGACTTAAACCCCTTATTATTCATAAATAGGTTGTTTCTCAGCACGCCACACTCCATCATAGCAAGATGGTTTGGTTTTTCCACTCCTCTCAGAATTTGGGAGCAAGCGAGGCTGCTCTCCAGCACTGATTTAAGGAGCTCATTTGTCTGGGTGCAATAAATTAAGGCACCAAAAATCCAGGGCTCTCCTGTGCAGATACAGGAAGCAGTTCCAGTTTTGAAGGGAGTATTTGCAGGATTTGAGGGAGGAAGCTCTGCTTGTAAGTTCCCAAGGGGTTTCTCAGGGTATTTTATGTGCAGTGTATTACGGAGACAAAGATTTGGACTCCAAGATTTGAGATGAGACAACTCACAGCATCAGCACTGGCGCAGTGACACCAGTACAAGGCAAACTTCAAGCTTGGGCACCAGAGCTCAGCTGAAAGCCTGAAGAAGCAGCTCAAGTTACTCCCTGATCCTGCAAATACATAAGCATAGAGTAAATCACCCCTCATCCATCACCCTCCGCTGTCTGGGGGTGCTGCTAGCGCTATTTTCCTACCTGAACACACCCCACGACCGCCGGGTCCCCCTTTAAGACTCCCTGCACAACTTCAATTTACCTCCACAGCTTCACTTCATTAAACAGCCAGAACCAACAACTCAAGCGCAGCCCAATTCATTTGTACGCTTAAGAGGTTGGGTGGCTTTTTTTTTCTGTACAACGTCAGTAAAATAGATCAGAGTAAGCTACTTTATTAAATAAAACTCTGAAAACCATTCGCCCCCTCAACGACGACCATCCCCGCTCGCTCCTCGCGGGGCTTTACCGTGCCCCGAGCAACCCCTGCGGCGCCCTCAGCGTTTCAAGTTTCGGAGCCTGCACGGTGACAACGATGCTGCCAATTCGGATTTACAAAAGAAAAATGAGTTAAACGAGTCGTTAGGGTTTGAAGGATCCCCAAGGCAGGAGGAGTCTTCGCCTGCAGAAGGAAAACGCCGCGACCGAGCGTCTACGAAGCACAATAATCAGTGTTATTAATTAATAAGCGACTTTTGTTCCCATGGTAGTTTACATATGCACAACCTGCTGTGCTTGTTCGCTTCCGGATGCAGCCTTTCCAGAGCCTGGGTTTAAGCTACACTCTTCATTCAAGCACAGGTCTTCATTAAATTAAATGAAGAGAAAAAATAAAAAGAAGAAAAATCAGCGTTCAGTCTTCACCACCCCACTCTTAACGATAAAAAGAAGTTATTTTTTTTTAAAAAAAAACAACAAATAGTAAAATAAATGAATGCAAACGCATCTTTTACAAACGGACAAGTAAACAAAGACAGCCCTGGATGAGACACGCAGCCGCTGGGGACAACGGTTTGGAAAAATCAAGGGAGATTTGGGAAGGACCCCACCATACACACCCCCCCCCACCCCCAAACACGACACTTATTAAGGTGCTTCTCCAAGCATGGGTTTGCTGCGTCCGTGCTCTGGTGGGATGGGAGATGTGCAGACAGAGCCTGGCTGCGCTGCTGTCAAAGAGGAGGCTGAGGCAGCGTGCGGTGACCCAGCAAAACCAACCCGAAACAGCAAAGTCCATACGGGCAGGAAGAGGGGGATGAGATGTGGTCCCAGGTCCTCACAGGCAGAAGCTGCCTTCTCACTTTTACAGGGAATTAAACCCCGATTTTCTAAGCAGAGCATGACCAAAAGTTGTGTGTGGTGTTGGTTTTTACCCTTTCCCCCTTAAAAAACAAAAAGGTGCAAGTGTCTGCCCAAATGGTGACAGTTCTCCCACATTCGACATCTGCTCCCTGCCCAGCACGGGTAGGGACAGACAGGAGCTTCCCCCGACCACCAGGATGTTCCCCTGACCTTGCAGAAATCGGCCGTGACGTTGGGTTTTGGTGACAGGACAAGATGCTTTTGCTCAGATAAAGCCATTTGCATCCCCACCCGGCTTTACCCGAGCAAAAGCCAGAGTCTGAGGTTTCGCCAGGAACATTCAGCTGGTCTAATATACAGTAACAGTGACCTGAAAGGCTACCCTCCTCCTCCAGTTTCACCCCAAACAGCAGCGGGGGGGCTGCCCCGTCCCAGTCCTGCCCTGGCTGCACCGGATACCGTGCGTACTTTTTTGCCCCGATGTCTGTCCAGAGGATAGGTTTAGATCTGTGGTGATGGTTGAAGTATTTACAGGTATTTGCAGCAGTTATTTACAGTACTTCTGCAGACCGCAAGCCGATTTTCTCTTCTTCTGCTCCTAGTCAATCCGGCGTGGGCTTCTTTAGCGAGAAGGGCCGTATGTTGAAGTGTCTGCTCAGCTGGCTCACCTGCGGAAAAGGCAAACAGGATCAGGTTAGCGAGGCTGCAGGGATGAGGAGAAAAGAGGGTCCTGCAAGATGCAGTGAGCCCAGGTGGCCAAGAAAGCCACCGGCATCCTGGGCCGTCCCAGCACTGGTGTGGGCAGCAGGAGCAGGACAGGGATCATCCCCTGTGCTGAGGCTGCCCCTCAAATCTTGGGGTCAGGTTTGAGCCCCAAAAAGGACACGGAGGGGCTGGAGCATGGGCAGAGAAGGGCAAGGGAGCTGGGGAGGGGTCTGGAGCAGCCGAATGATGGGGAGCAATGAGGGAGCTGGGAGGTTCAAGTGGAGAAGAGGAGCTGAGGGGAGACCTTATCCCCTCTGCAGCTCCTGAAAGGAGGGGGTAGCAAGAAGGGGTCGGGCTCTGCTCCCCATAACAAGCGATGGGACGAGAGGAAATGGCCTCAGGT
>NW_010190160.1:8356-14873 GCF_000695765.1 Mesitornis unicolor
ACTGGAAGGGGCAGCCCAAGGAGGTGGTAGAGTCTCCAACCCTGGAGGGGTTCAATGTGGCACTTGGGGACGTGGTTTAGTGGCCATGGTGGGGTTGGGTTGAGGTTGGACTCCATGATCTTTGAGGTCTCTTCCAACCTTGATGATTCTGCAAGGTGCAGTCCTGGTCCCTTCCCACAATTCCCCAATCCAGGACCGGGCTCACCTCTGTCCCTGCTCTCCCCAGGGGCAGGACTCAGAAACGCCTGCCCTGAGCCCAGGCACAGAGGATTTCACCCCGCGGTGATGCTCCTTCTCCACTTCTCCCAGTAGAACTGTTAATAATTTGCTTAATTTAATTGAATTAACTCGTGTTTCTATGATAAATCACTGCCTGACTCCATTTACAATTCAAATTGAGGGTCAAGATCTTTGCATTGACCACAAAGACACACACAGGAGGCTTACAGAGAGGAGGGGAGCCCAACACCAGACTTTGGATCATTGGGCCCCTTTTACACTTTGGAAGAAGGTTTCACCACCTCTTTTGGGGACTTGAGAAAACCCCAGGGGGCCAAGAGCTGCACCAGGAAACGAGCTGCTTTCAGGCATGGTTCAGAGCTGCAGACAGGAGGGTAAAAGTGATGGTGTCCCATGGCAGCATCGCAGAACCAAGAGCGAAAGGGGCTGAGCTGGGCACAGCATCAGGGCAGAGGGTTCATTCTTAATCATCACCCCCAAATTCACAGAATCCCAGAACGTTAGGGATTGGAAGGGACCTCAAAAGCTCATCCAATCCAATCCCCCTGCCGGAGCAGGAACACCCAGATGAGGTTACACAGGAAGGCGTCCAGGCGGGTTTTGAATGTCTGCAGAGAAGGAGACTCCACAACCTCTCTGGGCAGCCTGGGCCAGGGCTCTGTCACCCTCACTGAGAAGAAGTTTCTTCTCCAATTGAAGTGGAACCTCCTGTGTTCCAGTTTGTGTCCGTTACCTCTTGTCCTATCATTGTTTGTCACCGAGAAGAGCCTGGCTCCATCCTCGTGACACTCACCCTTTAAATATTTATAAACATGAATGAGGTGTCCCCTCAGTCTCCTCTTCTGCAAACTAAAGAGATCCAGCTCCCTCAGCCTTTCCGCATAAGGAAGATGCTCCACTCCCTTAATCATCTTTGTAGCCTTCTTGGGACTATGCCCCAGTCTCAGAGCTGCAAGAGGCTCTGCAGCTCACAGTCTCCTTTATCTTGGAAGAGGAGAGTGCACAGATAGGCCCTTGGAAAGCTGGAGGGGGTCAATGAGGGGGACACAAACTGAGAGGAGCAGAGCACAGAGCAGCTCAATGCAGGGCAGGAACAAGCCCGGGCAGGAGGATTACAGCACCCGCTCAGTCCCCATCTCCAGCTGCGATCCCAAGACCAAATTTATTTAAGCTCCTTAGCTATTCAAATCCTTCTCACGCAGAAGCCTCATTACACTAATTGGAAAGACAAGACAACCTGGCTATTAGTTCTTGGCTGTAATTACAGTTCCAGCTCGGCTCCGGAGGCTCCACACATTAGAGCTGGGGCACCCAGGGGACAGGGAGGGTGTACGCGTGTGGCAGCTCTGCCCGGGACATCGAGTCCCTTGTCCTCATTCCTCAGCAGCTTTTAATGGGACTCGGTCTCCTCTCAGTTTGTTTTAGACGAAACAAAACTCAGGGAGTCAGCAGAGCCAACACAAAGCAATGGGAGCACATGGGTGCCTGGATCTCTACGTAGCCCTTGTAGCAGCGGGAAGGCATCGATTGCAGTGGCAATGTCCCCTCTTTCCCCAGCAGGGACGTCGTCCTCCATCCTGGCTCTCTCAGTCACTCCAGTGCAGTGCTTTAGTCAGGTCACAGATTGAACCCATCAGCCACGTAAAAACCATCAGCAGTTTAACTTCTCAAACTCAGAATCTCAAATTAAGGACTCCTGCCCAAGGTCTTGCATCTGGGAATACACCAGAATGCAGTTGAGACTGGGTACCTGGCTGGAGAGCAGCTCCGTGCAAAGGGACCTGGGGGTCCTGGTGGATGAGGAGCTCAACATGAGGAACAGTGCCGCAGTGTAAAGAAACCAACAGGATGCTGGGCTGCATTGAAAAGGGCATCACCAGCAGAAACAAAGAAGTCGTTATCCCTCTCAGACTACACCTCGAGTACAGCGTTCAATTTTGGTTCCCTTTATACAAAAAAGATGGGGACAGGTTGGAAAGGGTCCAGAGAAGGGCAATGAGGATGCTCAAGACCTGCCCTATGAAGAAAGGCTGAGAAAACTGGATTTATTCAGCCTTGAGAAGGAATAGGGAGACCTTATCAGCATGGATAGGACATAAAGGGTGGCACCAAGAGGATGGAGACTCCCTTTAACAAGGAGTCACAGGGAAAAGATGAGGGGTAATGGACACAAGTTGTGTCTGGAGAGATCCTGATTGAACTCCAGAAGTCAATTTTTTTTACCATGAGATCAGTGAGAGACTGGGACAATCCACCAGTGAGAGACTGGGACAATCTCCCAGGGGAAGCGGTGAATTCCCCTACATCGCTCAGTTTCAGGACTTAGTTTGACAGGGTGCTGACCCATCTCATTTAAACAATACTTTTACCTCGAGAGGTTGGACCAGATGATCCTTGAGGTCTCTTCCAACCTGGGATTTCATGACTCTACGATCAAGGAAGTCAGCTCAAGTTTTGCACGGTCACAGACAGCACGAGGAGAGCTTGGTGCTCCCATTACTCTCACTGACATTCTGCTTTTTAGCTCCAAACAGCAGAGCCTGCAGTCAGAGCACCACAACCAAGCCCAAAGCCCACATCCCACATCCACCTACCACGACCATCCCGTAGTGGATGTGCGCCAGGGTGAGGAAAGCCGTTAACAAGTAGAGGAGAAGAGTTTCGCTGCTCGGCGCCAGCCCGGCCATCACCACGAAGAGCACGGCAGCTATGGGGAGCAGCATCCAGTTCAGAGGCTGGCAGCGTGTGCTGCTCATCTGACAGACGATCAGTTGGCACTGCGGGAGGAGAGAAAGCCATCAGAGTTTGCACCCAGCATCAACTCTGCAAGCCCAGAGCTGTACCAATCCTCTGCCCTTACAGCTACCATCATGCAGTTTCCATGAGTTTCTCACTCAGGATCTTTCTTTGCATTCAAATTCCTGTGGGATACAGAGCAAAGCCTCATGGGGCAGGAAGGTAACAGGGAAACGAGCATCAGGGGCATCTTTAAAAGAAAAAGGAGCTCCCTTGAGCTGACCTGAGCGTTTAAGTTTATCCCCCCAAAACAGGAACTCCTTTCATATCAGCAGTTTGCTGTTCACAACACAGGGGATGGGCCACAAAGATGATCCAAGGGCTGGAGCAGCTCTGCTATGGGGACAGCTGAGAGAGTTGGGGTTGTTCAGCCTGGAGAAGGCTGCAGGGGGACCTTATAGCGACCTTCCAGGACCTGAAAGGTGCCTATAAGAAATCTGGGAAGAGCTGTTCACTGGAGCATGGGGCAATAGGATGAGGGGTGATGGTTTTAAACTGGAAAAGGGCAGATTTAGGTTGGATATGAGGAAAAAGCTCTTCCCCATGAGGTGGTCGATCACTGCACAGGTTGCCCAGAGAGGTGGTAGAGGTCCCATCCCCGGAGATATTCAAGGTGTTCATGGGGTCTGAGCACCCTGTTCTGGTACCAATATCCCTGCTGACTGCAGGGTTGGGCTGGATGAGCTGTAAAGATCCCTTCCAACTCAACACTTTCTGATTCTATGATGCATGCATGTGTGTATACACTCAATTTAACTCTAGTTTCTCAAGAGTGAGAGCTACAGCACAAAATTCACTGACTCCAAACCCTGTTTGTTCCTTCAATCATACCAAAACAGGAAAACTGGGAAGTTAACCATCACATCTCCCTTCTGTCCTCACATTGGAGCTGCTCTTTTCCTGCCTCCCAAGCGTCCCGGCAGGGTTCAGGCTCCCCAGGGGATAAACTGGAGCATAAAGCAAAAGCTGCTTACAGAAATGTTAGCGAAGGCCGTTCCAACCATGAAATAGAAGAGCCTGGGATGGACCTCCAGGATGTCTGATGGGGACACGAAGATCCACGCGGTGCAGAGCAGGAAGAGCAGCACCGGGGACACCAGGGGCAGCATGATTTCGTACACAGAGTGGTGCTTCAAGGAGTTGTTTTTATAGGCCCTGAAATGCAAAGAAATGAAAATACTTAGAACCACAGATCAGAAATACCTGGGTGCTGCCTTCAGGAGAGGGCTGCAAAATCTCATTGGCCATTGCTACCCAAAACTGCCGATATCTGTCATAACCACGGCCAGAGAAGGAAGATGCACACCTTTATTAACCCAAAAACCTCCTGAATTACAGGAGTAACTGTGCAGCTCTCTGGGTTGTGACCAACAGGACAAACCTACAAAAACTGGGGGTCTTTTTTCTAAGAACCCCACTGAGCAGGCTCCCAGCCCAGTCCTCCCAGTGCACCCCACAAACTGGGACCTTCTGAAACTAAGGAAATCAAATCCTAAGAGGCTCTGGGGGCTCTTGCAAAGGTGGCAGCGCAAGGGAGGGTGATTTGAGGGCGCAGAAACTCACTTGTAGAAGTTGTAGAGGCTCATGGGCAGCGTGACGGTGAGGGCGCAGGCTGGAAAAGAAAGAGCCACGTTACTGCCCTGGAACAGAGGGAGACCACCCCGTGCTCCCCATCACTGTGCTCTACTTTAAGCTCCTTGCAATGAAACCAGCTCAGAGACGCATCAAGAACAGCGCAGCGCATGTAAAGAGCTGCTTCCAGAGCTGTAATTACAAAGCTTGCTCTAAATTAAAGGTGTTTCGATGTTTAAAAGTTGCATTAAGGAGCCCAGGATTCGCTTTAAACAGTTACGAAGTTTAATTATAATGCTGTGCTTAATGAGAAAGGAGGCGGGTTCGAGCTCCACAAGTGACGTGGCTGCGCACAACAGTTTTCAGCCTTCCTAATAAAGCCAGTTTCCCATTTCTCCCACTGTGAGCAAGCATTTTGAGTTCCCACCGTGCAAAAAACTTCCTGGCATTTCACTTCACAAACGACAGAAAGGGTCTCAATAACTCTGAGTAATATTTAGACCTCGATAGGGAACACCATCCCCTACATAAAACACCCTACGAGTCCATCCCAACTCTTTCTGTGTCGATATAGCAGGAGGTATTTTAGCTGAGCTGTAAATATCCCTGCTTTTAATAACCTCGTTGCTATCCAAGTGCACAAATCCAGCCCATGCAGGCGTTGCACGCCGTTTTTCATACAGCAAAAGTGCATTTATTATTCATATAATAAAAGGCTACCATAAGAAAGCTCAGAATATCGACCTAGGAGAAGTGCAAGCATTAGAGTTAACACAACAGTTCAAGACACATCGACCTGAAATTAAACAGTTGCGATTAAAGCCTAAAAGAGAGGGACGCAGACTATGAAAAATTAAACCGAGCAACTCATGAATAAGCCAAATTTCATTAAGCCAAGACAGCTCTCCCCAGCTAAGCTTTGCCTGCATTACTCTCTGCTTTGCAGTGGCTTGTTCTGGCTGACCACAGGAGAGAGAGGCTGGGTGTTTAGTTAATTTTATTTCATTTTTAATGTAATTTTTCCACGTGTGGATGGAGGGCAGGACCCTCAAGCAGCAGAGTGCTTTTCCCCACCTCTGTGGCTGTAACCTCCCTCCTGCAGCAGCCCCAGGGTTGATTCCCCCCCAAGCATCCACACGCGCCTGTACCCTCAGGGTCAGCACAAAATAGCTCTGAATTTAATACCTGCAGGCTGCAAGAGCAACCCTCAATTAGAGTCACTTCAGTAAGAGCCCACAGGAGCTTTCATCACAGCAAACAGAACAGCGTTATCACGTAATTAAGACATTGGGTTTCATTAAAAAGGTGGAGTTTAAAAGACAGGCTTCAACATGGAGTTTCTTACCAATAATCATTGCAGTGAATAGGTCTCTATATAAGAAATTAAACAGGAAAGGTGCATACCAGGCCTCAACTCCCACAATGGCTGTCACTATGTAGACAATTGAAATGGTCTGAAAGAAAGAAGCACAGGACAAGAAGGGGTGAGCAACCGGAGAGGCCAGCGCAGCTTTGGGGCAAGGAGGCTTTGAGCTACATCACGTTGAGTTCAGGAAGAAGAATTTTTATATATGTCCCATTTTACAAGATCAGGTAAGTATAGTGGCTGAGGTGCTGAGTAGAATAGAACCAGGAGCTGCTCCTCGCAGCAGGAACAGAGCTGCCCTGGTACAGCTTGAACCCACGAGATGCCTGAAGCACAAGAAAGACGTTGCAGTGACCCTGGAGGATTCATCTGGGGACTCTTTCTTATCCATCTGCTGAAGCAACCACAGGGAAAAAGCTAAGAAGGGATATTTCAGTTTTATAGTAACGCTGCAGCTGGGTAAAGCACCTTGCAGGGCAGCTTAGCCCTGCACCTTTCTGCAGCAGGCAGAGATCCAGTTGTGAGCAGTCACAAGGGGTGTTC
>NW_010190161.1:0-21168 GCF_000695765.1 Mesitornis unicolor
TCTGTGTGTGAAACCGGGTGCTCTTCCACCAAATTTTTGGCTCTCAGGAAATATCTGTGACAGCTCCTCCACAGCTCTGAGGTCAAAAATGAGGAGGTGTCTGATGAGCTTAGGCAACTCAGGAGTTGGAAAAAGGCAACCGGAGTGCCCTGAGTTGCAATTTTGGATGTTGGCACCTCAAGTCCATCCATTGCCTTTCTATCTCATACATGGCCTTAAGGCAGGCAGAGTCAGGAACATAAGATGCAGCTGCTCATGGTGATAATGAAATCATCATTTCAGGGTTTAAACCATCTCAGAATCAGCCAACTTTGGCAAAAAGCACACTAAAAGTGGAGGGCAGACTCCACTGATGTCAGCAGAAGTCTCTAGAAACACTGTAAGAGTCCTGGTAAAACTTGACGTATTTTACAAGTTATGAAACACTACAGTGGTGGAGTGAGGCTGGAAAGATTTATTTTTTAAAAAATACTTAGTTTTTTGAAAAGTAGCTTTCAACTGGGCCGAAGCAGCCCAATTAATTCAACCAATTTAACTCAAAAGCCTTTCAGTTCCTCCCCTTTCCTTTCTCCCTTCCCTCTCCCGTCACGTTAAACTTTACTATATTAAAAATCGCTTTTTGTTTTAATCAATCTGCTCTCTTTTGGAGCGGCCTTCTCTCACCACACATCAATTCTACCCATAGCTGCCAGAGGACAACTCTTTCACCCAAATAGAGACTGAAATTTGAATTTGCTGTAGTGAGTTATCAGAAAAGGAAAGCGGACACTTGTAATGCCAGAGACAGCACAGGTCGGGTACGCATTCAGAATATCTCAGAAACTTGAGGAATTAATCACTATCGCAAAGAGCATCTCATGTATACAACGCCAGAGCCTGTTCTTGTGAGATCTTCCACAGGCGGGAAGTGGTTTATGCTATCGGCTAATGGGAACGTAGTGGGAGGCATTGCATCGCCCCTAAATTACGTTGTCAGAATATAATCTAGATGCATTTCCAATTTTGCGGATAAAGAAGATTTAGCAGCCTCATTCCCTCACAATAGTTACGTCTGTGAGAACATCCTGGGTGTTCTGTCCGATTAATTTCCCAGCATCTCGCTGATATCAAAAGCGCACTAACAGCAAACACCAAGGAGAGTACACACAAACACACTGTAATTAAAGATTATGTAGGAAGAGCGAAGAAAAGCAAACAATTTCAGATAAAAAAAATCAAAAGAAAGCCACATTCCCGCTTAGGCACTTGCCACAGCTTTTCTGATGTTAGTGAAATAAATGCATACACTTCTTGGCACAGAAGAAACAACCGCGATGATTTGGCCAGGGTTTATTGCGCTAATCACACTGACCTCGTTAGCGGCCTGTACGCTGCCCACCTTGCAGTAAACTCCCACTGCTGCTTGTCTTACACTAAGAGTAAGGACATGAAAAGTAATTTTAATGTAAGCTTTGGGTCTGGGATCCTTTTTGCTTGGGCTGGTTACTCAAGAGCTTAACCCTCCAGAGCAGAGAAATAAGAAGTATAGCAATCAGCCAAGATTAATTCTAGTTTTGGTTAAAGTAAGAGAAAATTAACTGCTGTGCCCGCAGCGCTATTTAAGAAGGTTTTTGTGTTTGTTTTTATCAACACAGATGATTCAAAAAATTGAGTCTCAGCTCTGGATACAGAGAAGAGTTGTCTACAACTTGCCATGCTCTTCCCCATCACCTGAAGCGACTGACGGCTACAAAAGACGTCCAACACCTTGTGAGAGCCGGGCGACCTGGGAAATCCACGTAATTGGATTAGAGAGGTTGAATGAGCCTTATGAGCTTGGGCACAGCCTTAGTCCAAAACTCGTTTGTCTCCAGCCAATTCGGGATAAAAAAAGCAGAGGGAACTCAAGTCTGCCAGCACACGTCCACGTCAATGAGCTTTCCTCATTTCCCCGTGAAAAACGGCTGTACCCTGAGCTGCTGCTTTATTTCCGTAGCCCGGTCAGTTGGCCACGGACTGCTAAAATAGTGCTTTCATGTGCAAAAATGGTATTTGGACATGGTGAATCCTCTCTATTTTTTTTTTTAAACTCGTTTGCACTGAAATATTTTCCTTGCCAGTCCAACACGGTGTGTGAAATACGTGAAATTTCAAACGAAATACTGCGCATCGCCCCAGGGTTAAATGCTACACGGCGCGTGGTTATGCAGACATTCTTAACTGTAAAACATTAAAGCACTCACTGATGTCCTAATCCCAAATCACCAAAAATCCCAATCGTTGCTGCATTCTGAGCATATACATTTGTTATGCAGTGACACAGCTACAGCAGTCAGACCCAAACGCAGAGATTTTCCTACGTTTCTTACAACAGTACATGAAGAACAGACTTATTACCCCTCTCCCCTAAGCGACAGTATTTTTTAAGGACTTTATATATGTGTAAGAAAGACACAAGACATACACCAATAAACTTATGACCATAAACGTTACTGTTCATGCATTGAAAGGTGAGCGAGGTTTGGAGGGTCTACCCATTTTAGCTGGAAAAATCAGAATTGTTTCCTGATCCACACAGTCTGGTCTGAAAACAAGGTCCCACATGCACTCCCCAAAACTATGACTGTGCTCTAAGTGCTTGGTAACGTATTGTAACACCAATCTAAGAAAAGAGACATCTTATTAGGTACCATATTTGACAAAACTATCACAAGCCTTTGTAATGAAGTCCTTCACAGACTATTTTGCAATCTCTTCACTTGTGGACGTACATAGAAGTCTCTCCTCCCCAAATTTTAGCTCCTTTACTTTAGATCACAAACACATTTTATGATTCATATATAAAATTACTACAGAAAGTAAATAATTTGCACAAAGTGGGAAATCCTTTGAGGATTCCTAAGTGGTTTTCTGTTTATAGCAATGTCCTCCAGCTCTGTCAGAAACATCTGGGGGTCCTGGTGGACAGCAGGATGACCATGAGCCAGCACTGTGCCCTTGTGGCCAAGAAGGCCAATGGCATCCTGGGGTGTATCAGGAGGGGGGTGGTTGTAGGTCAGAGAGGTTCTCCTCCCCCTCTACTCTGCCCTGGTGAGATCGCATCTGGAATATTGTGTTCAGTTTTGGGCCCCTCAGTTCAAGAAGGACAGGAACTGCTTGAAAGAGTCCAGCGTAGGGCTACAAAGATGATCAAGGGAGTGGAGCATCTCCCTTATGCGGAAAGGCTGAGGGAGCTGGGTCTCTTTAGTTTGCAGAAGAGGAGACTGAGGGGAGACCTCATTCATGTTTATAAATATTTAAAGGGTGAGTGTCTCGAGGATGGAGCCAGGCTCTTCTCGGTGACAAACAATGATAAGACAAGGGGTAATGGACACAAACTGGAACACAGGAGGTTCCACTTCAATTGGAGAAGAAACTTCTTCTCAGTGAGGGTGACAGAGCACTGGCCCAGGCTGCCCAGAGAGGTTGTGGAGTCTCCTTCTCTGCAGACATTCAAAACCCGCCTGGACGCCTTCCTGTGTAACCTCATCTGGGTGTTCCTGCTCCGGCAGGGGGATTGGACTGGATGAGCTTTTGAGGTCCCTTCCAATCCCTAACGGTCTGGGATTCTGTGATCTGCTGTGTCAAAAGACTTACAAAAGCCAGGTCTCCATGGGAATACTCAACTCAGACCAGCTGAAACTCTGCAGACAACGTACATAACTTACAACATGGTAAATCTGAGCTGTTAATATCCTGCTTTCAAAAAAGCAGCAACTCCCTGAACATGACACCACTGCAATGGTTTCTGGGGAAGCCAATGTGGAAATGCTGAGTGCTTTAGAAAAACTGAAAAATCTAGTCCTACATCTGCTTTGGTGAAAATATTCTAGGATCCTATCTCTATGGTTTGTTACGTTAGCCTTAAAAAAATAAACCAAACAAACCCCCCAAAACCCATGCACACACTACACAAGAAGTACACGGGGGACCAAGTTGTGGATTTCCTCCCAGAATTAAGCAAACACTGTAGAAGCCGAGTGAAAGCAAACAAGATATCATCATTGCTTTCTTAACTGGCTCTCTGTGGTAAAAAGAAACCAACAGCAAAAAACCCACAAATAAACCACAAAACAACCTCCGCATCTCCAATTTTCCACATTAGTTGCCAGCTTTCTCTCTGAAGCTCTGCAGGACCCTGGATTTCCTCCTCCTGGAAACATAAAGCTAATGCTTGCTCTGAAAATTCAGAAGGCAGCTGATTATAGCTGGCTTGTCACGGTTTGTCCTTGTATTAGATTTCAACTAAATTCAATTACACAGTGTTCTCCTCGCTGCCAGGAGATGAATGGCAGGACGAAGATGAATGAACACAACTGCTGAAACTGATTGATCCCAACATGCGGGCAGGTTGATTAAAGTGTCCAGAAGCAAAATGAGGAATAGTATTCATCTGTAACTACTGGTTGGGTCTTCAATTAAATGCTGTTTTCAGCAAATGCCAAGAAAGAGTCTGATTCCCGTTGATTTTGCAAAAGCACAAGTCCATCTATAGCTTTCTTTCCAGTGACTACTTAGCTGTCCCAAACATTTACTTGGAACAATTAACCAACCCAAAGGCACGTTAATAAAAGGCACAGCTGGATTAGACATTTACTGATAGTCACACAAGTCATCAAGAGACTGGAGTTTGGTGGCAAACTGGTGTCTGGTTATTCCCTTAATACCATGGTGAAGTGGGGATGTGTAGAAATGCTCAACCACTCGTTGCTGTGTAGTAGATCTGCCTCTGGATATATTTCCTCATCTGGAACTACTGCATCCTGGTGGTATGGAGGCAGGGATTGATTAATGAGAAAAAGAAAATAATCAGATACCTTCTGCATGTTGTGGCAAGGGATGTCATGATCACTCCGAGCCAAAGGCTGACAATTCAAATGCATCTCGGTCCCCAGGCAGACGCGCTCGGGCTCTGTCAGACTGCAGAAGGGCTGAGGAAAAGTGTCTGAGCACATCTTCAAGGTACATATATGTATGTATCTCCAGTCTACTCTGTCAAAAGCAGCATTTGCCATGTGTGACCAAGGACTTGGTGTGTTTTTAACCCAGGGATGATCCATTCCCAGATGCTACTACAAACTGTACCTATTTCACCTTGCTAGCCATACGCCTGGTTCATCTATTTCCAAAGCAGAGGCCAGATCCCAGCTGCCAGGCTGGAGTTCTAACTATTTTCTCCCAACCATCTGTGGTTTCTTCTGCAGCGCTAACACGACTGTTTCTGGCACGACATTAGCTTCTGAACCTGTGTCCAACTTCAAACTAATAAGCGTCCCTTTACTTTCAGGCTGACAGCTCATTTGTCTTGTCCTGGCACACCATCCCAGTCTCTGAATAACCCTTCAAAGGGTGTCTTCTTCTTCCTGGATCTGCGCATTGCGCTAAAGCTCGCAAACTCACACAGAGCAAGGACATCTGTGCCGGACTCAAGCCTTCCCAAAGCCCTCCAGCACTAGGTTTTGCTAGCTTTTGTTGGCTTGGCTTCGGTAATTTGCCAGGATCCACTTTCTGCATTTCCCTTCCCTTCTGAAGCCTCTAACAAAGCAAGTCTTAACCGCTCAGATCTCTGCAGAGACCAACTCTTTGCCCAAGTTAACAGAGAACCCTTCAAACTTTCAAATGCTTCAGAGTCTTTCTCATTACTCGCCTTGGCTCTCTGCAGTTAGAGGGCAAAGTGTGGTTGAAGTTTTCTTCTCTAATTCTGGGAGCTTCCAATGAATTCTAATTCTGGGAAGTTTTTCTAAGCACACTGTGTTCCCACGCGTCGCTCCCACTGCTGCTATCATATGCTGTACAGAAATCACCGAGAGCCAAAGCCTCCAAGAATGAGCTGCTTCAGTGCTTGGTTCAGAAGTGCCTTGCCCTGCATCACTGAGGTACATTCAGAAGACACCAGCTAGCCCCAGAAACCTCCTGGAAGAGTTTATAGTTAAAAGATACAGTTCATTGCAAGAGACCTTGTGAAACAATCCATGGACTAACTCTGCAGATGCGCAGAAGTGGCAATTTATCAACTTTGTCCAAACTCTGGATGCTCAAGCCCCTCACCTCCCTGTGCGGTACCCCAAAAATCAGCCTTCACAGCTCTTTGCTTGCCTTGTTCATGCCTCCAAGCTGCCTTACCCTTCCTAATGCTGTACAAGGAGACTCGATTCTCACTTCTGGGTGAATTTGTCTCTGCCAAGTGTTGTGAGGGCCCTTGGAAAGCTGCTCTCGAGTGAAGCTCTGAGTCAGGAGAGGATGGTGAGTCCAGCACCCAATGTCCTTCAGGAGCTACCAACAGGCCAGCACCTTCCCACAACAGGGTGATGGGACCACTGGGAACATATTGCCATGGATAATCCCACCCATCAACCTCACATACAGCTCTCTTTCCCAATGCACACCAGAAATGTTGACCGCATCTCAGGCACACAAA
Organism: Mesitornis unicolor; assembly: GCF_000695765.1. Taxonomy (NCBI): domain Eukaryota; kingdom Metazoa; phylum Chordata; class Aves; order Mesitornithiformes; family Mesitornithidae; genus Mesitornis; species Mesitornis unicolor. Next base: position 6,437 of record NW_010190161.1, read on the forward strand.
GGTTTTGACACATGGCTTAGAAGTTCTGGAAAGTTGGTGTCCTCCAGACTTGCTCATCTCTGAGTCAGACAACTGGTACTTGTGGATTTAGCCAATGGAAACTGAGTATTTGACTGGGATAAATTGTATGGAAAACACTTCTTAACTAATTACAATATACAGTTGGTACTGTGCGCTATTAACACAAGATGCAATAACGTTTCATACCCTCAGCACTGAAGATAATGTATGCATAGTAAATGAAAGTCTTGGTTATGGTTGACTACAAAGACTACAAGGGGAAAAAAAATGGAATTCAAGACTTGTTGAATTTCAAAGAACCAGGTCTGAAACCAAGCAGGTGCAGATATGGACCACTATCTCCCTTTCTGCAGGGACATTTTCCTGCTCCTCCCATCCCATGCACCTGTAATGCACGTGGTCTGCTCATCTCCCAGACTCCAACTCTGCCTCTGTAAATAAAGACACTGCTCACAAAAGGAAATAAGCAAGGAAGTGCTTATTCACGTAGGAGTCCACTGATTTCCCTGCACATGCCAATACGCTCTGCCTGATGAAATGATACACAGCACTAAAAAATAATGCATAAATCAAACCACACCATCTATTAATTAAAAGCACCGTTGCAAATGTTTCACCCCAGTTAGGGCATCTTCCCAGTGTCGAGACGGGTATGGTCACAGGACTAAGGGTTTCAAGAAGCATGCCCTAAAAACATTAAGACCAGCCGCTGATCCCACCTTCATCAGTGGCAGTGCTGCCACCAAGGTCAGAGTCAAACTTGCAGCTACAGGTCTCAGGGAAGTGGAAATCAGTTTCCACATCCATCATCTGTGGTCAGAAGCAAGAAGCAAACACCACTGATGCAGAAATGGCTACATATGGTGCTGAAGGAATAACCAGTGACTGTGCAGTGAACAACCACAGAGCAGATGCATGATATTGGATGCAGCAGGCATCACTTGGGTGCAAATGATGATGGGGGGGGACTTTGTGTAGGATGGGGCAGCAGGAGATGCAGATGTGGCCTCTTCGGGATGGAGGCACCACCACATGCAGAGCCCTTCTGCTACTCACATGCGCTGTAACGTGAGGGTGCCCCTTGATTTACAGCTGAAAGGATTGGCTTAGAATCAAGCACTAAACCTCAGATGCATGAAAATCCAATGGCCAATCTCCTGAGAAGCTGCTAATGGGTTCCTGACCCCGCCGCTCTGGGATGAGGAAGAGGAGCCAGGGCAGCCCCGCTCTCATTACGGTCGGTGCTTGCACATGTTCCCTGGGGAAAGGCTACCTGAAAAAACAGCTTGAAATGGCAGCACAGCGAAACCAGAGGAGCATTAAATGCGCAGGTGATATTTTGCTGATGCGGTAAGACCTTTCAGTTCACTCCTGTGCTGGGCCTTACAGCATGGGCTTGCCAAATCCCTGGCTTTTAGATGGAGCAGAAAGAAAATAAGCTTTAACTGTGTGAATCCCATCCTAATGCACTTTTCAACATGGATCGAACATGAGCACATCCTTTACATTTCAGCATTAACATCAACTCTAGGCTAGACAAAATAATAAATGTATCAATATAGTTAGGCAGATTTTTTTTTTCTAAAGGATAAATTGAGTCACCAGAACTTTTCATTACAGAGCAGATATGGTTTTGTCAAAATAGTTAGCTGGAGAAATAGATTAGTTTCTGCATTCGTTTGCTCTAGAGATACCCAAGATATATCTTCCGAGGCACGATTCAGCTTGCGAAAATGATCTTTCGGGAAAAGAAGAAAATTGCAACACCCTTATATACCATGAATTATAGAACTCTCTATGAAAAAGAAGACTGGTATTGTTTCCCAGTCTGTGACGGCATGCAAGAATGAACATGGTCCTATAGCAAATATCTTTGCACAGTCAGCTGTGGGAGTCCCATTTGGGCAGAACTGGAGTGCTCCTACCTGGGCATCTCTGCCCCAGGGCACACAGGGGTTGGAGGGCAGCAGCAGCTCTGAAAATTCCCATAAAACACAAGTAAATAAACACTAAATACAAACCTCCAGTTGAAATGGGTCTGCTCTGTTCCAGCAAAGCCCCAGATGAAACACACACAGAGGCAAGCGATAATATTAGGATCAGCGAGATGAAAAGATGATGTATGAGAGAATTTATATACTTTGAGTCTGAGGAATTGATTGGCTTTCAAGAGCTGGAGGGAAAAAAAATCAGTTAATAAGTTTAACTTGCTGAACAAATATTTCCAGAGAGGTAGATGTAGAAGAAATATCTGTGGACTAGACAGCCTGTCTTGTCAATAGGTCAAATGCAGCTAAACTCAACAGAAAAGTTTCACCTGGTTGCGAGGCTGATGAGAGTTTTCTGACAGGCACCATATTATCAGGAAAACACGGGGTCGATCTCGCTGAATTTAGGTCCAAAGCTGAGCCCAAGTCAGAAGTTTGTCTCCATGTTTTAAAACGGAGCTATTGACTTCTCATTGGGAAATACCATTTCCTACTCTTTCTTTTGCCCCCAGATCAGACAGTTAAAATTTCATTCAAAATGAAGAGAATTATTTCCCACCAGCTGAGCAAACAAAATATTCTCTTAGAGGTTGGTGTCAATTCCCTTTGAAATACCTATTCTTCCGCAAATACTCAATTGTCCTCCTGCAAAACCAAGAAGAAAATCTCTTTTGTGAAGTCTTCTTCACAGAATTGCAGTTTTTTTAATCCAAATACATCTGTTGGACACAAATGAACCCCCCCAAGTCCTTATAGATAATGAAGCTCAACAGATTTTATCCTGAAAAGATCTATTTTAAAAATCTCTCACAGTATCAATCCCACTGAATTTGGCACCTCAATGCTGAGCAAACCACATATGTTACAAAGAAGGCGCATACACCCACCACAGAGGTAATCCCAGCTAAGTACACCATTAAATCCTGATCCTAATTAATTAGTGTAGCAAGATGTCAAAGGTGAAACGTATAAAACTGCCACATCTATTCAGTTTGACAGAAGAGATGATTTAATAACAACTTCCAGTTGTAACTCAGCTACAGGGACACCGTTTAAGCCCCAAAGAATTTTGACGGGTTTCTGAATGTCAAATGTGTCTTCCCTGTGGTTTTTGTGTAACCGACAACAGCTGCATCTTCACACACTTTAGTGTTTGTTCTTATTGAGAATAGGGAGAAATTTTATTCGCCATTCGTCGTTAGGAAGAAATGAAAGAATTATATACCAAATTATGCAAACAGACATTGCAGATCTTTTAAAATACTGCTGGAGGTTTTTTGAGTTTTATTACCAGGATAACCTCTGCACATCAGAAAAACACCCGAGTGCCGGCCATCTCATTTCCATTTTATAGCCTGTGTTACAGACAGAGGTGCATTATATTTCAGAAATATATAGCAAGGAGGCTTATAATTTATCCTCATCTGTAGAATGTGAAGTAGGGTTTTAGGGACTTCTGCTTAGGGCTATTCTGCAGCGCAACTTTGATAGAATTGACAACCTCTCTTTTTAGTTAAAGATTTATAGGACATATGACGGCTTCCAATTTGCTGTTTCAACCAGAACCAGCATTAAATGTAGAAGGCTCCCCACAGCAGACTTTGGGTGCAAGCGTTGCTGCTGAGAGGGAAGGGAAATGGCTTTTGGTGACACAGATTGATTCTAATACCGAGGTGAACCCCAGGGGTGGCCAGGGCAGGAGCAGGGTGTCCGGTTCCCCAGCCAAATTATGGGTAAGGAAGCTCAGGGGAAGGAGCACGCTCTCACTCTGAGCCAACAAGAGACCTCAGGGCCACCATTTCCACTACATTAAGGCTATTTGATGTCACATCAGAAGGTACCAGTGCATTACCTGCACCTTAAGGGCTCCAAGACCAAGATGATGGCCTCCATCTGCTGTCTGTGGTGACCCCATTCTCCTGGGCACATCTCCCTGAGGCTGCCTCAGCTCTGCAGCCACAGCCTGTAATAAATTACTGAAAACTGGAGAACCTGACTGCCTGAAATCCTCTGATGCATCCCCAATACAGCACCCATGCAGGAGCTAACTGGGCGCATGGATGCAAGCGCAGAGTCCTGCAATTTATGCCCAGTACAACTGTACCTGCTCCACAAGGGTGTTATGATGATTAATTAATTCATGGGCACAAAGCACTTCAAAAGATTAAGAGCTGTAATTAAAATTCTTGGCTTGTACAAAGCTGAGACAACAAAATACTTCGGAAGAAAACAATAACTGATAACTTTTAACATTAGCGCTGCCACTTAGGAAGAATGCATGGGCAGTGCTAAGTTAATGAACTGGGTTTTAATGAATATTATAACCTGAAGGGACAGAAAAAATGCAAAGACACGCTAAAATATTCCGAGTATCGCTGAACAACTGTGAACAGTATCCAGAGGCTATACCTGGCTATAAACGAAGGATGAGGTACCGGCTTTGTGTGCTGCTTACTGAGTCTAGGGAAGTTTCTAGACAGTCACTTATCTTCTGGTATCTAAACATCAAAGAAAGTGAAATCCTAAAGCAGATACTACACGCTCTGTCATGAAGGTGCTGTAATGTGGTGGAAAAATCTGCCTTGCCTAGGAATTGTGTTGAAAAAAATTGATGCAACTTCGGTTTCACGTCCTAAACCCTGATCACTGCACAGCAAAGAAAAAGCCAACTTTTCATCTGCTCGCAGTAACGCGGCTCCTGCTCTTTAATTTGTGCTTGGGAAGAAAACAGATTTGTTCTCTTCGGGAAGAAAAATTCCCTACAGAGAAAGGGCCCTTGAGCCATTTGTTTTGCTTCCAGTACTTTTATGTTTTGCAGCACAGGTTGGTATCCCGAACCTTGAATTCCAAGTGACTATAAAAGAATGCAGAGGCAAATATATGCGCAAATACACTCTGACAGCGTTTTACTTCCTTCCTGCAGAAAAAAAAAAGCACATAAATTGCCTATCTCTAAGATGAATGGAAACTCAGCACTGAAGAGAACAGCATCAACTCGTCTTGCATCTCTCAATTCTCAGGGCACCGAGTGTGGGAATGACTCAGCGCTGGGTACTTGGAAATTCATCCAAGGCAGCTCTGAAGAAAGCTGATGTTCCTCTCATTACGCTACGGTGGTGCTTACATTTTGGGGTGGATCCTTCACTGCTGTCAACTGGACTCACAGCATGAAAGGAAGAGAAAACTGTGTGCAACTGCAGCAATGAGGAATCCGGGAGCAGTCGGTGGAAGAATATAAATGGCAAAAGTAGCACTGTGCCTTGCTGAGATGCCCATACCACAGCAAACCAATGTGCAACTGGAAAACCAGAGCCTAGAAACCTGTGCGGTCACATCTCTGCACCTTGAAATGGACCCAAACCCTGGGTGAATCGCTCTACCCAAAGCTATAAATATTATCAAATTGTTGCACGTATATTCCATTACGTAGGGTAGTATTTTCACATAACTATATGTGTGATTATTACTTGTTTATAATGCACAAATCATCTACAGTACACAGGATTCAAGCATTTCTCAACACCAGGACATTCAACTCCCTGATTTTATAGACCAAATTTACTGCTTACTATTTCACTGTTAGATTTATATGGACACGCAGTGGACTACGGTCATATATCAACTCGAGTTGAGGAGGCAGCGTTGCTTCTCTCTCTTAATTAATCAAAGATAAAGATGATATTTCTCCCAGGACTGCAAGAGCAGCTACCACACACCTCAGCAGCGTCCCCAAGTCTTTCTACAGCCTGGCCCACCCCTGGGTACCATGTGGATGGATACGGGATGCCTGCCCAGCAAGGCTCTGGTCTTATGAAGGAACATAGAGATGGTGTCTACCTTATCCACCATTGAGTTTCTACTTCTTCCTCGCTTCCTCCAGGCTCTGTGGGTTCTGCAAGGTGTTGCCATGCAGCAAAGATGCCAATAACTCCATTGCCAAGCACAAGTCAAAGCTTATTTCAGAACAGCTGCGCATCCTTCGGGTTTTTATTGACAGAGCTATCACAGGCTAGTAAAGTTTCATTAGCTGCACTTATAGATGTGATTAACATGTTGTGTGTTTATATTACATCAAAATAAATCTGGAAAGACTCTTACACATCATTTTCATCCATAAATACGTACCCATCTACACATGGGTATGCGAGTATGCCATGCATCAGATGAAATGCAAATGCTTTCCTCATGGTAAGTCCCCACAGGGATCACTCCTACCTTAGGGATAAATTGTTTCTCTATTTGTAATCATTCCTTGGCTATGTTTGAGAATACCAAGAAACCATCAGTGATAACAGCTTCTGGTCTGGATGCCTCAATGTCCAGCAAAAGGAATCTGCACTGTTTCCAGCACTTGACTTAGAGTGAAATGCCAACTTTCAAAATGTCCCTAAAGTCTCTACCTGTGCAAAGATTCCACTTCGTCACTTAAAACAGAACATATTTTAAAATATCATACTGTAATTTCCCATCTAAATTTCAAAGCAAGAGGAAAAAAACCTCAAAAAGCTATCTTTTAATGAGGCAAAAAGCTACTTCACTTTGATTTCTTTTATAAATGGAGTTTGACTGAAGTCTGTACATTTCCCGGAATGTTTTGATCTTGTTGAATAAGCAGTTTCTGTTGGAAAATTGTATTTTCATCATTTCTGTGCAGCTCGGAGAAATTGGAATTGCTCTATTAATTTCAGTGATTTACAGCAAGCGCCGTGTAACGGCAGCAGTCTTTGGCGGTATCTCGCGGACACCTTTAAAGAGAAAAGGGATTGCACAATGACAGCGCATACATTTTGGGAAAGATTGAGACAGGTGGACGCACAGTAAATTACTTTATATTAATAAGCTTTGTTTCAATGTCGGTCTTGGCAAGCGGAGCAGAAGATGAGCCTCAGCAAAGAAGCATTCCGGTCTACAGCCAAAAATGGGTGCCACGCTATTTGCTTTGCATAACAGACTTCAAAATACTGCCTACAGCCAGAGGGAGCAGGCAGGATCACAGCAAGCCAAGGTACAGCTGCTTGAGAGAAAAACCCTGTATTTCCATCACTGAAGGCTGACAGGAGTCTTATCAGTCACTAACAGTGGGGTCAGACACCTAGAACTGCTGTTCATAGCTATTTGTCCCCCTGTACTCGGCACTGGTGCGGCTGCACCTCGAGTGCTGTGTTCAGTTCTGGGCCCCTCACTAGAAGAAGGATGTTGAGATTCTGGAGCGTGTTCAGAGAAGAGCCACAAGGATGGGGAGGGCTCTGGAGAACAAGCCTGATGAGGAGCGGCTGAGGGAACTGGGCTTGTTTAGCCTGGAGAAGAGAAGGCTGAGGGGAGACCTCATCACCACCTACAACTGCCTCAAGGGAGCTTGTAGAGAGGTGGGTGCTGGTCTCTTCTCCCAGGTGATGGGGGATAGAACAAGGGGAAACGGCACCAAGCTGTGCCAAGGGAGGTTCAGGTTAGAGAGAAGGAGGAAGTTCTTTACTGAGAGGGTTGTCAGAGGCTGGAACAGGCTGCCCAGGGAGGTGGTGGAGTCACCATCCCTGGATGTATTTAAAGAGCGAGTAGACGAGGTACTTAAGGACATGGTTTAGGGGGTAGACAGGAACGGGTGGACATGATGATCTCAGCGGGCTTTTGCAACCGAGCGATTCTGTGATTCTGTGATTTGGCATGTGTATATGTATAAGATGCATGTACCAATGGCACCTTGAATTAAAAAAACCCTACCAGTAGGTTGCAGGGGTCCTCAGATGACTCAGTCCTCTTTGGGCACCTAGCAGGGATTTATCACAAGATCTTGGAGAGTCTCCTCTCAAAGATGCGCATCTTTATGGTACATTATGGTTCTCTGCATTCACCTGCTTGTCCTTGGGCTTCTTTTGTCTTATTCTTGGATCACAACAGGAATATTTTTACTCTTTCTCTGCGTGCACGTAGCTGCACAGGCTGTACCGTGGTTTTGGTTATCATTAGGAACAGCAATATCGAATAATCCTATTTAAGAGCAAAGGAGCAAGTTTGAGCTCCTTCCATAGCATTTTTATGTGGGTGTGTTGACAATGCATTGCCACTGAAATAATGCAGTGATAACAACTTTGATTCAGAGCAGGTTACAGGATATTCCAATGACAGAAAACACCTCTGCAGTACATCACGTTGCTCTGCCAAGGCAGATGCCCACAGGACTACCAGTTTCGCTCCTTTGACTTCAGAAGTTCCCCAGAGTTGAATAAGAGTGCTTATAAAAGGGAAACAAGCATGACCTTTCTCTTGGGGAAAAAAGAAGAGCAAATGAGGAGGGGTTTTTGGTGTTTTGTTTTTCCAATTACAGTCTTCCTTAGGAACTAATGTGGGGACTGAAGCTTTCGCTTCTACTGTCTGTCTAAAAGTAATTTCTCCTCATTTTGAACTGGAAGGAAACCTGCTCAGTTGTTACCCAGTTTCTAATGAGGAAGAACCCCCGGCTCCCAGCATTAAGTTATGAATTATTTGGGATTTTGAACTCTGATAACAAAAATACAAAACCAAAAAACCAACCCAACAAACCACTTCTCCTGCCCAGATGGTTTCAGTGACCAGGAATTTTTAACCCTTGAGAAATAAATTATTTCACTCAGTAGACAGAAAGCATAATCTTACCTTGTTATGATACAAAATACGTAGTTTGAATGCCCAATTTTAAACGGCCACAGCTCAAACACAGACAGAGCAGAGAGAACCATTCCCTCCCAGCTGCAGCATGGAGCAAAGCCCACTCTTCCTCACCTCCGCCTCCTGCCAATGCTCGTGCCATGGGAAACAGTCCACACAAAACAAGTCCAGGCCTTAATCTCTTAAAACAACAGGAGCAACTGGAAGTAACTCAATGTGCCATTAACATTGATTAAATAATTATCCGGGTGAAAATAAAACCTTGCAGCTCCAGTGTAAAGCTGTTGCTTCATAAAGGCAAACACAAGCCGTGCAGGTCACTTTGGGAGCGCTAACAGGGTCTTCTGAAATAGAAACCTCCGTGTGGGAGCTGGGCCATGGCCAGGTCCTTACCTTCATAACGAAGGTTTGGAAGTGAAAGCACACACAGAAAAAAAACCAAAACAAAAAAGGGAACAAATACACCTCTAATGTGATCATCCTAATGGAGAGACAAACGTTGACAAAGATTACACCTTACGGCTCCACAGAAAATGTATTCTCTAGAATATTCTCTCCTGGAGATTTATTATAGATGAGTTACACTGATTCATTTCTGTGAAGTAATTAAATTTCTGTTGACACAAAAATCTCGTAACTCAAGAGGTTCAGCAATCCCTTGAGTTGCTTTCACGAGAAAATGAAATTAAGGTATGTGGGATACAGACAAAGAGAACAGACAAGGCTCATAAAGGTAAGCTAATCGAAAGCTGGTGCGCCGCAGATACACACTCAACTACTACTGTAGCCACTTGATTATTCTAATGTCCTTCCTTTTATAGCTCATACCTGCACTAATTTATGGTCCATTGCACGAAAATGTCAACTGTATCAAAAGTAAAATTTTAGGGTGGAAGGGGAAAGCGTGATTGCTTCGGGCTGAAACAGAGGTGTTGTGTCACCTCTCCTCCAAGGTAAAAACCACCAACTGAGGCTAAACAAGCATTGAGGTTTTAAAACTACTTTTACTGTTTCAATTGGTTTCGCCATATATTTTTCAACGTACTCCCTCACAAAACGCAGTCTGTTCAAGTGAAGGTAAGGTTATGAATCTTCTAGACCGTGTTTCTATTAACGTGCAGGAAATGAAAGCAAATTACGATGGCTTGCATCCAAATGCTGCCCTGCTGTGTCCTCACTCCTGGGAAGAAGGACCTTAACTCCACGAGATGCTCAAGTCCCAAAAATAAAGATTTCCCGTGCAAAATGGACACAGCAGCAAGGCACTAACTTAGCATTCACAAACCAACAGATCCAACCGAGGAAACTGAGTGCAACCCGCCAACTTAGCTGTGAAGAGTTAACGCCTAAATCGAGGTGTGTGGCGACTCCCCTCTTCAACAGCTTGATCAAAGCCCCGCGCAGTGAAAACTTCCCTTTCCACTTCAATGCATCCGCAACCTCACGGCAATTATGTTCTCTCAGCACTTCAAACTCCAGCTTCCAGAGCAGTGTTTCTAGATTAAACACTGAAATTTAATGCAACTTCACTGCAAGATGGTAGCTTCGCTTTTTATTTGGTTCATCTAGGCACTAATTTTCCCCATATATAAGAGAAAAAAAAAGAGAAGCGAACCCAGGACCACTTCTGCAATATTGTGTTCAGTTCTGGGTACCTCACTTCAAGAAGGACAGGAACTGCTTGAAAGAGTCCAGCAGAGCCACAAAGATGATGGAGGGAGTGGAGCATCTCCTGCTGAGGAGCGGCTGAGGGAGCTGGGGCTCTTGAGCTTGGAGCAGAGGAGACTGAGGGGTGAACTCATTCATGGAGATCCATTTGGAAAGGGCAGTGTCAGGAGGAAGGAGCCAGGCTCTGCTCTGGGATGTCCAATGCCAGGACAAGGGGCAATGGTCCCAAGCTGGAGCACAGGAGGTTCAAGCTGAACATGAGGATAAACTTTGTGAGTGTGAGGGTGGCAGAGCATGGCCCAGGCTGCCCAGAGAGGTTGTGGAGTCTCCTTCTCTGCAGACATTCAAAACCCACCTGGCCGTGTTCCTGTGTGACTGCTCTGGTGATCCTGCTCTGGCAGGGGTTGCACTGGGGGAGCTTTCCAGGTCCCTTCCAACTCCTGATATTCGGTGATTCATGAGAAGGGATAAGACCATGGGGTGCTCAAGGTGTAAGAGTGCGTACAACAGATAACATGGCCTTTCTCAGGCTTCCGAGATCCTAACAACCAAAACTGCTTGGACTCAATGATCCAAAAGGTCTTTTCCAACCTAAATGTGTCTATGATATAGGTAATATTGAAGACCTACCTTTTGGTCCTTGGATGTTTCCTATAGGGCCCTGATGGTGCGGCAGGAATCCCACAGGCTCACGGAGGAGCCCACACGCAGGAGGAAGGGAAAATTCATCCTACTCAATGATGGAGTAAAGACTGTGTGTAACATCATCAGTGTTCATGTGCAACTAGAAACTAAATCAAAGGAGTTTATCAGGTGGGAAATGCGTTTTGCCTGCAAGGCCATGGGTCTGCCTGCTCCCTTTGAAAGGTACATGGTGGAACTCAAACAAATATTGCCTTGATTAGGCAATTTAGACTCTTGATATAGAGAAATTTAATGAAGGAAACAAGACTAAAATGAAACCCACCAAAACAATTAGCTTCAGAGCAATGACTGATGCACATTAATGACTGCTTTCTCCTGCTTATGGCAAATCGTTCCAAATATCCTAATGAAACAAAGAAAACTAAACAGCACGCCTCTCTAACCCTTCAAAAGAAGACTTCTGTGTGTTTAAAGAAAACCCACCTGCTGTCACACAGTAGATTTGATCACCCTCTTCCCCAGTACCTGGCACAGTCTCTAAAGAAGCATTTTCACCCAAGCAGTCAAAGGTCACAATTTCTCTCATGCTTGAGAATCCCTTTGCTGGTGGGGACTCGAACGCACCACTTACTGACACCTCTGGTAGAGGGCAGCTTGTTCTGAGTATTTTCTGGATCATCTCTTTTCAGAAGGGTTCGAGCCTCTCTAACATCATTTGCTGAAGTCTTTATAGGAACCTCCGAGTCTCAAACTGACATGCCTCTCTTCAGGGGGCAGTGCCAAGAGCCAACACATCGCCCTTACCCTATTGCCCCTACTGAGCACAGAGACCATTTCTCTCCCCATGGTGTCCCCCTCATCCTTCTCATATCCATTTAATAGATACATTCATCCCACCGAAGGTCCCAGTTGCGTTGCCTGCATCAAATTTAAGAAACGAGCAGTCCCCAAGCAGTAGGTTTAGGGCTTTTTGATCCCCTCACCCTGAGTCTCCTTGGCAAATCAAAGGTTTGCATGCGAAGTCTGCTGGATCAAACAGGCAGCAAAATCCATACCACTCAATTTGCCACGCTGAGTGGAAAGAAAGAAAACTGAAAACCTTTTTCTTGCAAGAAACAGAAATCAAAGAGCAGGAGAAAAGCAAAGCAGCTCAGCTCCGTCTCAAAAGGCACTCAATCCCAAGCCGAGGATAAATCAATGCTCGGTGCGAGGAAGCTCCCTTAAGCACGCAGCTCCTCGTGGCTTTGCCTCCCCCTGCTCGGTGAGGTGCACAGAGATTTGTCTCCTAGATGGGCAGCATCGCTGCACTTGCTCTGTGGCAGAAGCAGCTGAGCTCTGCTTTCTGAAAGTTATTGCACATTTCCACAGCTGACTTCAACAATAACTTCTGAATGAAATGTAGATAAGCCCTCTTAATTCCAATTACCCTTTGTTTTAAAGCTTAATTACAGGAGTACAAGAGTGTCATGGAATGATAATTACGATTTATTTAAACATCGATAAGTAAACACTAGGGTTTATTCTCCTACTGTGAAATGTATCTAACCTAATGGGCTGATAATGCCATTTAATTGTGTGCAATCAAAGAAACTGGGTAATTTCTGTCAGGTATCATAAAACGGCAATGGCTGCTATATCACAAGATATTACCATTTTCCAAAAACAACTGCTCGTTTTATGAATCAGCAATTTGGCTCAGCTTTATCCAGTTCTCAATAAAAGGCCAAAGGAAAAAGTTGGAGTCTTGTGCAGTCAAAGAACAAGGTCCCTTTTGGGCCTTGCCAGTAGAAATGTGAATTAAATTGTGGCAGAACTGATCTTGCCCCATTCAGGCTTCAGGAGAGCTGAAGGGACTGCCACAAAGCTGTGAAAGCCCCACCTTGAGGCCCAAGATACCTATGTGGCATTAACTGGACCAGTTCTTCAAGCTATGCCCATCGACATGAGCTAAAATCTGGCCTGCACCTCGGTATGGCCTCGGTCCCAAATCGGGCAGATATCGCTTTCAGACACTGCTGTAATTCATTAATAAATCCAAAGTTGGGTTTTAAAACCATTCCCCAGATGAGAATCTTCCTAAATGGGCCTTGTTTCCCACACATCCCAGTTGTACACCAGCAACTTTACTGATTACTGAAATAAAAGAATCAAGAGAGATTTGCCTGTTTAATACATACAATCAGGTGCTGGAAACAGTAACAAGGGCTCAATTTAAGACTTCAGGGCATCATCAAAAGGCAACAGAACAGCTGGATCAAGCCCTTGGGAGTGTTTAGTTTTATTTCCACTCCAGAAAAATCAGTATGAGAGACCTTCTCTGAATCCCACCTGCCAAATGGTGGTTCTCTTTTGCAAACAACCCAGAGTCTAATTCAGGATATGAAATAAAGACTTTTACCTGGGTGGAAGTCATGATAGCACAGGTACTGAAACTAAGGCCAATGGCATCCTGGGGTGTATTAGAAGAGGTTGTTGTAGGGCAGAGAGGTTCTCCTTCCCCTCTGCTCTGCCCTGCTCACACCACATCTGCAATATTGTGTCCAGTTCTGGGCCCTCAGTTCAAGAAGGACAGGAACTGCTTGAAAGAATCCAGCAGAGCCACAAAGATGATGGAGGGAGTGGAGCATCTCCTGCTGAGGAGCGTCTGAGGGAGCTGGGGCTCTTGAGCTTGGAGAAGAGGAGACTGAGGGGTGACCTCATTCATGGGGATCAATTTGGAAAGGGCGAGTGTCAGGAGGAAGGAGCCAGGCTCTGCTCTGGGATGTCCAATGACAGGACAAGGGGCAATGGTCCCAAGCTGGAGCACAGGAGGCTCAACCTGAACATGAGGAAAAGCTTCTTTACTGTGAGGGTGGCAGAGCATGGCCCAGGCTGCCCAGAGAGGTTGTGGAGTCTCCTTCTCTGCAGACTGTGTTCCTGTGTGACTGCTCTGGTGATCCTGCCCTGGCAGGGGTTGGACTGGGGGAGCTTTCCAGGTCCCTTCCAACTCCTCATATTCTGTGATTCTGGTATAAGGATCCATATAAGGATTCAAAACAAAGCAGACACTGGGGAATAAAGTCCTTGCTTCTTGAGAGGATGGACTTGCCCTTAACCTTCTCTGCACTCAAACTTCCCCATCCACCTTTCCAAGTGAAGCATCAGCAGGAGAAGGACAACCCAGCTCCATTCCTCAGCCTTCCCAAAGATAATGCTTTTTTTGTTAAAGAATACAGCATTTCTGATGAGTCCCTCAGTAACAGTGGCCTGGCCACACTGACTTGCGAAGTCCAGCATTGGTCTCTGTATCCAGATGTCATTGCTCCAGATTTTGCTCTCCCCAAATACTTTTCTTTGATGGGATCTTGTCCAGGATCCATCGAGCAGTCAGGGTCTGGGCTACACAGCACTATATCCAACTTCACTTTACCAAAACCAGGACTTTCCTTGTCTCTGCACTAAACGTTTGCCAACGATTCAAGAACGCACGAGGCCCTGCTGTGCCAGAATGAACACTGTTCGACCTAGGATATTAATGGCAAAAGAAGGGAAAGATGGTGGATGGGAGACTCCCGTCCTCAAACGTAGCGTTGTTTTTACTAATAAAAGTAAGTCTATGCAGTCTTCACATGTGGATTAAGCTGGCAATAGTCTAGCAGTATAATTGTCACAGAGATGTCCTGGTAATTTTCGGATTTGTTCTGCATCAGTAGTAATTTTGATTATATATCCAAAGAGAAGAAAACATGAGAAAGGGGGAAAATATCACACAGAAAGAACTATCATTTT